>NC_133619.1:386795907-386938407 GCF_048593235.1 Sminthopsis crassicaudata | reverse complement strand
GAGTGTTGCACATTGAAATAAACACAGCTGCATTTATTTGAGCATGTGATTCCATGTACATGTAAAAACATTCCAACAAACACACTCAGTGGATTTATTTGAATATGCAATGGGGCAGTTATTCAAATAAACATGCTCAGTGCAATTATTTGAATTTCATAGAGCATGTTCATCAATCACAGCTCTCCATTAAAAAAACAACAACAAAGAATTTACATGAAAAAATATATGTGAGTACAACCTGATTGTTGAAATTTTATAGGGTAGCCAAAGTTATGACTCCCTCATTAACTCTAAGTCAGCTACACTGCATTCAATGACATTTTTTTTGATGATTGATTGGCTCAGCAGTCACTTGAACATTATAACAGAATGACCACAAGATGTAGATACATATAATAATGAACTTTCCAAATCTGAAATGTATGGAGATGTGAAATCTGTCTCTTTCAAGAACAGAGTAATTCCTCCTAGGCATTTTAGATCAAGGGCATGCTGGTCAAATTATTATGGCTCTAATTAGCACTCCCATAAACTGCAAGGTTTTTTTTTTTTTGTTGTTTTTTTTTTTACATGCAACAAAATGGCACATCCCTCCATTTGAAAACATCAAATAAATCAAAGCTGACTCATCTGAACATTTTAAAACATTGATTAAATCTTATGACATGTATGTGTACCAAGAAATCATCTAGGTGTACCAAAAGCTGATTTATGCTTCTCATAAATATGTACTGACATAATCTAATATACTAAAATGTGAAGGGGCTTTTAGTCACTGAAAGCTGCATTGTGTAACAAAGATGATGAAAAGACATGACTTATGCCCATCTTTAAAAAAAAAAAAAAAAAGACTAATATTCAGACTGAAGGCTTAACCTTGGTTTTATTCAATTAAAATTGTTAAACTGTGCACAGTGATTTTTTTAGAACTTGAAACATTTGTGATGTTGGCTGTTGAAATCTTTGTTACCTTCGCTGTGAGTTGGAATTGTACATATTTAGTAAACCATGCAGACAAAACAAACTTTTTAGACAATATTTTTACTGGAGAGTTTTCTTTTCCTGTATTCCATGTTTTAAAATCTCCCTTCCCAAAATAAAAATGTCAATCCCAAATTTGAAGAGGTATAAAGGAATGATTGCTTCCTTTAGAGTTTAAATATTTAAATAAACAATAAGATAATCCACAACATGCTCTCTCTTGGATAGTAGGTCGTGTCCAGTTTGGGTTTGGGTTTTTTTTGTTTGTTTGTCTGTTTTGGGTTTGTTGGGGTTTTTTTATCTGATGTTTCAGAGGATCTGGCTGCTTCTGCCTTCAGGGTTGAAAAGGTTTTATTAATCTGAATCAAACAAATGTTGTATAATAACAAAGACTAATCTTCAAGTGGACTTCCTCTGTAAAAGAAATGTAGGATAAACCTGGGATGTGAAAGTAGATGACACCCTGAATTCCACTACATGGAACTCCAAAACAGTCTTCAAAAATGCTTAATAAATCTCACAGTTCCTACTTGGCATGGAGACAAATGACAAAAATTTTAATAACTTTAATCAAAAAAGGCATTGTTGGGGAGGGGCCTTGAATATTAATCTGAAACAATTTGACTTTAAAGCTTTTGGAAAAAAAATTCTCTTTTTCTATATCTGCCTGTGATTCTGTGAGCATTATAAAGCTCAGTAACCTAGGTTTTTAAGATTACCCAGTCAAATGTCTGGCTTTCAATAGGTGGAACATGCCTGTTAATTTTGAAATGAAGGATAAGCCCCAAAATGTTAAAAATAGACTATTGCCCTGACAGGAAATTCAGCGTTGGCAAGCATAGGACAAAGAAGGACCTTATCTGATAGGAAAAAAAGAAAAAAGAAAAAAAAAAAAAAGGCTTATGATCTTACTCTGACCACTCTCAGGGAAGGAGAAAGGGAATAGGTAAGGAGGGTGTGGGTGTGGGTGTGGGTGTGTGTCTGTGTGTGTGTGTGTGTGTGTCTGTGTGTTTTTGTGTCTGTGCCTGTGTGTGTGAGTGAATTACGTGTATATGTGTCTACAGGCTTATCTACTTGTATAGTGAGTTAACATTAAACTAGCTAGCAGTGTTTAACATACACATGCATCCATTTGAAAAGAGAGAGAGCTTGAAAGGAAGTCTTTTGAGACACAAAAGATATACAATTTTTTATAAGCAGAAAACACTAAATGAAAAACATTGATATTGAAAGAAGAATGAATCATTCCAGAATATCAGGAAAATGCTTTCTTCTCATGTCAAAGATACTTGCTAATCACTAAATAGGAAAAAAAATATATACACACACATATGTGTGTGTGTATGTTTTGAAATAACTGAGTCACCTTAAAATATTTTATAAGAAATTTCAATTATTTGGCACTTTTACTTAGAAAAGAAAGACTTTTGAAATACCCAGATCCCATTATTAATGATTTACTTTAGGAAAGGAAGCAAGCTATCTCTAAATTTTCAAAGGGAAAAGATGGGAAGAAAATATTATTTTGGAAAGAAACTTGTTAGAAACATCTCCAGTCTCATAAAAAGCACTAGAGTATCTCTAATGACCACAAGTGGCCCAGACCTTGGTTTTCCTATCTCCTTTAAAATAGACCACTTTCTGTACACACACACACACACACACACACACACACACACACAGAGTGTTTCCCAACACTGCTCTGTCAGGCTGGATCAGTACAGACGTGAAAGGGAGAATACCATCTATTGAATAACCCTCAACCACTTCCTGAAGCACTGAAATATTCTTTGGAGGTCTACCACTTCATTATTGAACATGCTTAGAAAGTGTGAGCTCACAGGTTTCCGGTGGAAGGTACATCTAAGCAAAAAAAAAAAGAAAAAGAAAGAGAAGTAGAAACCACGCTACCCAACTTTTTTAACCCTTTAAATGGATTGATGGACAGAGTTAGTTTAGTTTAGATATAGTTGTTCTAACATATATATATATAAACTCTTTTCTTTTCCAGAAGTTATAGTGAACTCTGGATTGAGTAAAGAATGTGCAAAATTTTTAAAGTTTTTTAAAACTTGAAATACTTAAAACATGTCTTTTGAAATCCTTGCTACCTTTACTGTGAATAGGAATTTTACATAGCTATTAAACAGACAAAACAAACTTCTTAGACAATATTGTTATCAGAGTTTAATTTTCTGGTATTCCATATTTAGAACTCTTCCAAAGTAAAAATATCAGGTTTGAAGAGGCACGACGAAGTGATTGTTTCTTCTAGAACTCAAGTATATAAATCAACAATAAATTTTTGATAATGATTTTTCATCCAGATTTGTCTTTTCACTGGTGTAGGAAATCCTTGCCCTCCAAGTGTGGTAATTCCCTTCTTTAATACAGATCAGCAATTGCCTTTCAGTTTATTAGCTTAAAGAGTTGCCTTATGGGATAGAGAAGTTAAGCACAAGGTCACATAGCCAATAAGTGTCACAAGCAGGATCTGAACCCAATTCTTCTTTTCTATGGGGTCTAACATTCTATTTGGTATGCTGTGCTGCCTCTTTAATGATTATTAGCAAAAAAAAAAAAAAAAATTCCATAGGGGAAAACATGCTAATGTAATTTAAAATTAATAGTGAATATGTAACCCATTAGTTCCAACCAGAACAAAATGGATTTGAGTTTAGATTTTATCATAATCCTATTAGAAGTATCAAATAAATATTTTCCGCTTTGCCTTGAAAAAGCAAAATAATAGCAGTAAAATAGTATATACACACACACACACAAAATTTCCCATAAGTAATGTTAAGCCTACCATGAGTCTACATTCTCCCAAACCCAAAAAGTCCTATAACAGTTATAAACTCTTTTATAGCTTGCCTGAGTTATAACTCAGTCCTTGCCTAAGATTGTTTCAAGCCATGTTCTAATCCGACAATAAAATTCTGCTATGAGCTAGCTTAAGAGCTAATCATAGTCATAGAACTGTAGATTATATAACCACCTAGAATCCTTTTTGGAAGTAAGAAGGGCAATATAAATTCTAAATAAATAACAACTTAGTCTTCCAAGCTCTAGAAATACCACAATCTCCTGGGCCTTAAACCTGGAAAAGTCCTTAGAGAACACTTCAATAATCTTTCTTTCCCTTGTTTACAGACAGAGGATACTTAGCAAAATACCTGGCACTAAGTAGATACTTAAGGAAAGCTTATTAATTGATTGAAGATCACCTGACTGGTGACAGAGCTGGGCCTCCTGACTTCCAATCCAATACATTTGCCACTATTCCATATATTTTGCTGCAAAAAAAAAAAAAAAAAAAAAAAAAAAAAAAAAAAAAAAAAAAAGTTGTTATATTATGTACATAGGGATCATTCAGGGGAAGAAATGGAAGCTATTTATACTGGGAACCCTGACTGTATTTACCAGGATATCATTGTCATTTGCATGTTGTCAGATGCTTTGCACGCTGACAAGTCAGACTATGCTCTCCACGAATAGGATTCTATCAGCTCAGGAAGATAGAGAAACATTCTCTCTTTTAAAAAAGAAAAGCCTGTACACATCTCACATATTCTGCCCTCCAGCTATGTCAGAGGATTATAGAATTAGAGATAGAAGAGATCTGACAAGTCATCTTGTGGCTCCCGCATAGTTTCATGGGTGAGGAAATGAAGTCCCAGAGAGTTGAACTGACCCATCAGAGGTAGCACAACTAGTATATGGGAGTAGAATTGAAATAGAAATTGAATCCAGGGCCTGCCTCCAAAGCCAGTCCTCTTTCACTTACTCCACATTCTTAGATTCAATTAGGGGGCTATAGTTCCACTGAGTCTATTAACAGCTTTCAGTACAAGCCAACTGTCTGTACTCTCAATACCAGTCATTCTTCTTCTCCTCAATGAATTTCATGAATCTTGTGGGCACCACAAGATAAGGAGGAGGAGGAAATATGCAGTAGGTGTATGCATAGTAACAGGAGCTGCAGGGGATTCATAAATCAAGAATGGAAAAATTGGAACAGAAATAGATCACAGATATTTAGAGCTGGAAGAAACCTTCAAGACCATTGAGTCCAACCCTCTCCTTTTATAGATGAGGAACTGAGACCCATCCAGAGTGTGGAAGTAATTTCCTCAAGGTGTCATAGCTAGTTAGTGGAAGAGATAGGACTAGAATTCAGGTCTCCTGCTTCCCATTCCAGACTTCTTTCTATATCCCATTGCTTCCCATATTAGGGTTTTTAAAAAATTTCTGTAAAGCATTTTTGATCAGTCTGATTATCTTCAATTTATGTATATCTTCAAATAGTTTCACAGATAAAATTCATGAAGCATGGACTGTTAGAGCTAGAAGGAATCTTAGAGTTAATATGATGCAACCAACCTCTCCCATTTTACAAATGAGAAAACTGAGTTCACCAATCAAAAGAACTCTTTTTTTTTGAGAGAGAAAGAGGAAAAAGCAAGCTTAGCAGTTTATCTGCAATCTGCCAACATAGCACTGATAGAGAAGACAATGTAACTCAGGTCCTCCAAGTCTCTCCAAGTCATGATTTCCCATTATGGAAAAATAGATATACTGATTGTCCCCAAAAGACTAGGCATAATCTTAGCCACTAAAGTAGTTGATACAGCCAAAGAGAATAGCTCTAATATTTAACAACCAGCTTTTGGAAATACATACATACATATATATATATATATATATATATATATATATATATATATATATATATATATATATATATATTACAGATTTAAGCATAATCTGAATTATTAGCATTTTTCTCCATCATTTTCTTAACTATAGATAATCAACAGAACAATAAATTAAACCCTGATTTGAAGAGTTTGCTGATTTCTAGGGTATAAATGCTAATACTGAAAATTTAATAATCAACTCTTTCCAGCCTGTTTGAACAGGCTCCAGCATGCCCCTGCCCCAGAGGGAACTTTGCCAATCATTGCATCGGGGAGAAAATGCCCCAGATGCTTGCCTCCTTTGGCAGCTGGACTACAATGAGTCTTCTGCAAGGGTCATCAGCTTTTCCCCTTCTCCTGAGCTTATAAAACAACAACAACAACAACAAAAACTCAACAATCCAGAGAGCTGTGAGAGAGGCCAATAAGAAGTAAGGAACGTGCAGCAGGTGGTACCATCTGTGCCCGTCTCATTCCAGCCAAAACAGTCTGCTCCCCAGAGCTCCCAGTTGTGGAGAAGGGAAGAGAATCTGAGAGAGATGGAGTCAGGGGAGGGGCGTGGGAGGGCGAGTGCAGAGGCTATTATTCAAATACAGAGTGTGTTGGGGGAAAGTAGATTACCGATGCCAGTGAACTATTATCTCTCTCTATACAACCACTGTGGGAGATTCCTTCAAATTCAAGTTAGCTGGCAGGGATCAAATCCCACACCTGTGAGACAGACATGGAAACATCCTCCTGAGTCTGTCACCACTGGGATGGGAGGAACAAGCATTCCCCAATAGTTCTAGGAAGGACAGGCCACCCCAAAAAGGAAAGGGGATCAGAGGGGTGCTGGGAGCTGAGGGCAGTGTTTGGCGTTGGGGCTTTTTCCCCCTAGCAACCTTACTTCCCTCCTTCTCCCATATTGCTTCACCGGTTTAAAATAGGTTTATATTCCTGAAGAGTGTGTGTGTGTGTTTTTCTATCTCACTTGTTGGACTTCCTTACCAGTTTTATTCATTCCTCTGACCTACTTGCAGGCATAAGAATGCAAACAGTTCCAAAGATGAATTAAATTACATATAGCAAAGATTTTTCCTCTTTAAAAAAAAAATGTTAAGTTCACCTAAAAGGAGCAGAAACACAGAGCTGGCTCTATTCATAGGCATCTAGGCAGCTGTGATGTGAGGAGCACCTGCTCAAAAAAAAAAACCCAAAAAACAAAAAAAACACACAACAAAAAAACAAATAAACCATAAAACCCTTCCCACTGGCCTGTCATAGGACTGGAAATTTCCACCTGCTCCTTTTGGGTTAAAGCATTGTCACCAGAACTCCCCACCATTCTCAATCCATTAAAATATAAATTCCTAGAAGGGGTGACACATTCACCTATTATCGCCCATTATCACCTTAGAGTGTTGATAATGGTTTATCAGTTCCTTAGCAGAGATCAGGGACCTGAGAAAATTGGTCACAAGACAGATTTTTTGGTAGAGGGAGAAAGAAAGATGGGGTATCATAATCAGGGACTCTGTGTGGCCACAGTGAGAAACTCTTAGCGCCAGAATGAAGGATCCTAAGACAATGAATGACCTTGGATGGCCATGTTACCTTTGTATGACATTCATACCTTATGTTGTCCTCTTCCCTTTCCCATTCTGCTTTATATATTTTTCTACCCAATGACGTTTCCTCAATGTTGTTGCTTAAACCAGACACACACTCTCTCTCAGGTCTGGGTATTTTCTCTGGGTTTCCCCCAGATCAAGAATACTCTCCCTCTTCATCTCTACATATCACTTTCCCTGACTAAAATCCCATCAGTAACAGGAAGGCTATTCAGATATCTTGTGTGTGTATATATCTATATATATGTGTGTGTATGTATATATCTATCTATATATGTGTGTGTATATATATATCTATATATATGTGTGTGTATGTATGTATTTGCATGTTGCTTTTCTGTTAGATTGTGAATTCATTAAGGGCAATGACTTTTCCTCCCCTGCCTTTATCTCCCCAACATTAGCACACTTCCAAGCACTTAATAAGTCTTTACTGACTGACTAACTAGTGGACTCATAGAACAGCTGATGGAATAAAGGTATGAATCAGAGCAACTGAGGGGAGAGAAAGAAGTCATGGAAAACAGAGGTGATTGGGGCACTGAAAACAAATTAGTTTTAAAGTTGGAAACTTCTAGAGGGATTTAGATTTTATCTTGTGAAAAGAGGATCATTTCATCTTGAAGAATAAACCATAAGTCCTCTGTGAACATAATTTAAAAGACAAAAATATCAGGAGACATGTCCCTCTTGTTAATTTTGATATCCATGTCATCAGGTAAAAATACAAATTGCTTACCACTTTTCCCAACTGTCTTCTGCAAGGTAGTCTTTTTAATTAGGGTAATTAAATCTTATTACAAAGGGCACTAAAGTGCAACCATTATCTTTCTATTTCCTGTATAGAGTGTTTTCCTGTCTTGCTGCTCTACATGGTGTCCATTAACACCAGTAGCACCAAGTGATTCAGAGATCACAATTTCACTATTGAGAGATTATGTCTGGTGCCGGAGCTAAGAACAAGGAAATAGGAAAGAAAAGCATAATGCAGGAAACAGTGTAGGAGGGTGGACCAAGATAATAAAGGAACCAAAGAACAGGAGGAAAACAGTATTTGTGAAAAAAAAAAAAAAAAATCTTAATTCAGGTAGGAAGCTTGGGAAAAAAATAAAGTAAAATTGATATATACATAAAAGTATATATTCATATATATTCACACACACACACACATATACAGCTCTCTGTAGTGTTTTCCCTCTGGCTTTTATAGTCTTATAGATCAAACACAGCAATTGAAATCAATGAGATAAACTCTCTTTGACAATTCACTACTGCTGTGAAAAATCTTGAGGAAATTCTTTAAGTCTCCTGAAAAACAGACTAATAATGCTTACAAAATATTTTTGTTACTGCTATTTGGGAAGGAATCAAACATTAAAGTTAATAAAGTATACTAGGCATATAGATAGAGAGGGAAGAGTTGCCTAGTATTTTGATTTTAACACTCCTGAGCAAATCACTCAGTTGATCAAAGCAGGATATCAGTGAAACCAAAGTCACAATCTTAAAATGTGCCTGCTAATGATCATGGTAGAATGTGATGGATTTGGAGTTATTGGGATGCTTCTATTTAATACTTCTGTGACCTCCAGCTAGTAAGTCACATTACCTCTTTGGGTCTCAGCTTGTACATCTATAAAATGAGGGAGTGGAACTAAATGACTTTTTTAAAATTTTTAATATTCATTATTTTCTTTTTAAAGGACCTTATAGCTTAAAATCTATGATCCTCTGAACTTTGCTCTATTCCACTGAACCACACGACTAAAACCAGCCAACAATCTCACAGATTTGTACAAGAGCAAGCAGAGAAGAGAATGAAGTTGCTTCTGTAAAAATCTATCATCACTAATGGAAAAAAATAAGTCAAAACACATACTCTCCTGAGAGTGTCCCTTTCACCTAAAATAATACTTCCATTCTTGTAAAGTTGTATTATATATGAAATATATACAGATATTTTGCTGACCTCAGAGCCAGGAAGACACTTCATGGATTTATGGTCTAAGCAAATCATTTAACTTCTTCAGACTTCAAGCAACTTTCTAAGACTAGAAGAGCCTGAATATGTGCTGACCTATGTTGGTAGAAAATGTTATTCAATGGAAGCTTCCTACACCAATAAAATACAAAGGGATGTAACCTATACACAAAAAAAACTATTACAATTGTAATAAGTATAAGGGAGAATGGGTTATGAGAAAGTTCAAAGGGAACAGGTTACTTCCATTTAAAAATTGAGGAATTCAGAGAACAATTACTAAATGACCTCTGAGGTTCCTTCTAATTCTGAAACAGCAATTTTGTGACTTTGTAAATTAAGTGATAACTAAAGATGTGATACTGGATGGGATCACAATGAGAGAGTACAAAGAGAAAAGAGGCCAAGTGTTAAGTCCTCAATCACAGATTGAGTCAAGGAAGGGATGTAAGTCGACTATTGCAACACTTTCATTTTAAATATGAGGAAAATGGGACCTAAAAATGTTAAGTGACTTGCTCAAACTCAGATAAATGGAAGAACTTCACCTCAGTTTACTCATCTATAATACTAGTTTCTATCTCACAAAGTTGTGAGGATCACATGAGATCATACATATCAAGCACTTTATAAATCTTAAAATGACACACAAATGCTATCATTCATCTATCTATCTATATCTATATCTATATCTATATATATGAAGTGTTTTATTACATTCTAGACACCATGTTTTAGATGGAACATTGATAAGATGAAGAACATGAGAAGGATTGAGATAAGGATGAACAATATGATGAAGGCTTCAATTTCAAGCCAGATGCTTAACAGATATAAAAATTTGTGCTGTTTCATCTAGGGAAAAATTTTGTGAAGGGGGAGGGTAGAAGTTTAGAGATTCCTTCAATTATCTGAAGAGCTGTCATGATAAAGAGGAATGGCTTGGTCCTAAGAGGCTGAGTTAGGCATGATAGGTAGAAACTAAAGAGACTTAGATTTAGTAGCATGAACACACCTGATCTCATATTATATCACCTCTTCAGCACCAAAAGTTTACAGACCCCCAGAATTAGCTCTGAAAATAGCAGTGCAGAAAAGCTTGGGATAATGCACCCTATAACAATCCCCAGCTGAGCAGAGCCCAACTTTAACATAAAGTTCAAAATCAAAAAATAGGCTAGAAAAAATTGAGCAAACAACAACAAAAAAGAACCAGACCATAAAAAGCTACTATAAAGACAGGAAAGATCAAGGAAAAAAAACTCAGAAGACAAGAACATAAAAATTGTTACAAGCAAAGCCTCAAAGAAAAAATGCAAATTGGATACAAGTTCAAAAAAAAATTTATAGAAGAGCCAAAGAAAGAGACAAGAGTGGCAGAGGAAAAATTGGGGGATGATATAACAGTGATGCAAGAAGATTATTAAAAGAGAATTGTTTGGTAAAGAGGTACAAAAACATAATGAAGAAAATACAAAAACTCTTGGGGAATATTATAAGCGAATTCCATATCTCCCAGTCAAGGAGAACATATTCCAAGTGGCCAGAAAGAAAACACACAAGGTTTAGCAAATTCTATATTAGCTCCATTAGAGGGGATAATTTGAAATATGATATTCCAGAAGGCAAAGGGGCTAGGATTATAATCAAGAATCACCTATCTAATTGAATTCAGGAGGACCCAAGTTCAAATCTGGTCTCAGACACTTAACATTTCCTAACTGTGTGACCCTGGGCAAGTCATTTAACCCCAGCCTCAGGGAAAAGGAAAAAAAAAAGAAAAAGAAAAAAAGAATCACCTATCTAGCAAAACTGAGTGTAATCCTTCAGGGGGGAAATGGATATTTAATGAAATAAAGGAGTTTCAAATGTTCCTAATGAAAAGTCCAGAGCTGAAACAAAATTTGACTTTCAAATTTAAGGCTCAAGAGAAACTTAGGAAGGTAAAAAGGAAAGAGAAATCATAGGGTTCTTAATAAGATTAGGCTGTTTATATTCACATATAAAAAGATGATACCTTTAATTTTTAAGAATGTTATCATTCTTAAGGTCTACATAGACAGAGGTCATAGGTGTGAGTTGATTATATTGAGAGGATCCAAAAAAAGGGGAGGAGGCAAAGAAGAAGGAGGGAGGAAAGGGAAGAATAAGGAAAATTGTTTTACAAAAGAGATATTCAAGAAAGAATGTTTTTACAATGTGGATGAAATAGGAAGAAAAGTGGTAAATATTTGAACCTCACTTTCATCAGAATTGGTTTAAAAAGGGAAAGATATATAAATGAATGAATGAATACACACACACACACACACACACACACTCTCTCAGCTGAGTATAGAAATCTCTGTTACCCAATAGGGAAACAGTATGGAAAAGGGATAAGAGAAAGAAGGAATGTTGATGAAAAGGAGAGCAGATTAAGGGAGACAGTGATCAGAAGCAAAAAAGAGAGAGAGGCTAAAAAGAAAGAGGCCAGAGAGTGGAGAACAGAGAGAAAGAGAGAGAGAGAGAAAAAGAGAGAGAGAGAGAGAGAGAGAGAGAGAGAGAGAAGAGAGAGAGAGAGAGAGAGAGAGAGAGAGAGAGAGAGAGAGAGAGAGAGAGAGAGAGAGAGAGAGAGAGATGAATGAATAGAAGACAATTGGATGGAGAAAAATACAAAGTAATCATAACTATGAATGTGAGTGGAATGAAATCATCTATAAAACAAGAAAAAAGCAGAATGGATTTAAAAAAAAACTATATCATTATTATGCTTCAGTCAAGGAGAAGTAGCAAAAATGATCTCAGACAAAATATAAACCAAAATATATCAAATTAAAAGAGATAATCAGGGAAACTTCATTTTGCTAAAAGGTACAATAGACAATGAAATAATATCAGTACTAAATATATATGCACCAAATAACATAACATCCAAATTCTTAAAGATACAAATAAAACCAACATAGCTAAATTAGAAGAAAAGCAGGAAATTGGGTGAAAGAGGAAAATTGGTTATGAATCTGTGCATATCCTTCAACTTAATTATTGTACTATTATTTCTGTCTCAAAGAGATAAAAAGGAAAATGACCTTTTTGTAGTAGCATTTTTGTGGTGGCAAGGAATTGGAAATTGAGGGGCTGTCCATCAATTGAGGAATGGCTGAAGAAATTATGGTAAATGATAGTGATAAAATACTATTCTGATATAAGAAATGATGAGCAGGATAGTTTTGGAAAAACCTGGAAAAATTTATATGAACTGGTTCAGAATGAAGTGAGCAGAACCAGATCATTGTATACAGTAATAGCAATTGTAATGTTGATCAGCTGTGAAATACTTAGTTATTCTGATCAATGCAATTGATCCAAGACAGTTCCAAAGAATTTGTGATAAAAAATGCTGTCTACTTCCAGAGAGAGAATGGAATTGTAAAATGAGCTAGCAGTATGTTTGTTCAGTCATTTCAGTTGTGTCCCACTCCTGGTGACCCCATTTGGGGTTGTCTTGGCAAAGATACTGTAATGTCTTGCCATTTCCTTCTCCAACTCATTTTACCAATGAGGAAACTGAGGCAAACAGAGCTAAAAGACTTACTCAGAGTCACATGGATAGTAAGTACATGTCTAAGGCCACATTGAAATTCAGGAAGCTGACTCTAGGCCTGGTTCAATGTCTGCTGTAGCACTTAGCTGCCTGTTAGGTTCTTACTAGGTGATAAGTCAGTACTTAACAATTCTCTAGCTCAGAGTTTACACCTTTAGTTCACACCTTTAAAGGAGTTTATGCCTTTAGACATCTGAAAAGGAGTTTGCACCTTTAAAGGAGTTCACACCTTTGGAATACCCACAAGCCCATTCTCTGGGAGGATATAAGGAGCCACCAAGGCTGCCTCCCAGGACATTGAATATGGATGGCAGTCTGGAAGGAGAGAGTCTAGATTGGGATAAGAACAAGACTTCCCAGGAGAATTTCAGGGAAGCTGGAGGAGATTCAGAGCTAGGATTCAGGAAGAAGGGGATTCGAGATTCTACCATTGCTTAGGCTGGAGGCTCTAGAAGCTTCCCAAGAAACCTGCTCACAGAGAAAAGGATTATACAGAAAAGAAACCTCTTCCCAGAGAAGGATTATAACTTAGAGACGACAGAACTTTACATTTTGGCGCCCAAAGACTTTTGCTTATCCTGACTCTGGGTGATTCTGAGCCCTTCAGGGAGCTAGTCCGGACTTGACAATTTGGCGCCCAAACAGGGACAGATAAGACCCTGATTCCAGTGGAAAAGCCTCTGATCCAGATCTCAGTGGAAAAGTCTCTCTGATCCAGAAATAATCGTGAATAACAAGGAAACTTTGTTAAAGAGCTAAAGTAGAATTTCAGTGAAATGGGGCAAATGTTTAGAAAACAGCCTTCTGTTTCTGTTCAAGGAAAATGTTTAGAGAGCATTATCAAGATTATGAAAAGACAAAGATTGATTATAATTTTGGAGGAGATCACTGAACTTTTAAAAACTGTACAGGTCATATGTTCTTGTTTGCAATCCCACACATTTGGAGGGGAAGGCTCCAGAAGCCTCCCAAGAAACCTGTTCACAGAAGAAAAGATTATACAGAAAAGAAACCTCCCAGAGAAGGATTATAACTCAGAGACGACAGAACTTTACAGCTGCCCAATAGTCTGGACTTTGTTCTCATATGAATATAGCCATTATTTAAGAGCTTCACCAATCTTTCAATCATAAGTTAAATGAAAACTGGGTAGAATGCAAGATTTAGGGTAAGGATGATTTGAGATTGGATCCTGCCTCAGATATTTACTAGCTCTATGAATCTGCACAAAACATTTAACCTCTGTCTCCCTCAGTTTCTTCAGCTGTAAAATGTGAATAATAGCACCAAACTGTCCAAATTGTTGTGAAGATAAAATGAAATGATTTTTGTAAAGTACTTTGCCAACCTTAAAGGTTATTATTGTTGTTGCTATCATTATTATCACTATCTACTTAGCTGCTTCTCTTTAGAAGTCATGCAACTATGGCAAGTGTTATCCAGACTTGACTTGATGATTCCAGGGGAGGAGGAACAATCCTTTCACTTTTTGGTAGCTATCTCCTTGTATCAAGTCTAATTCTTCCTGTCTGCATCTTCTCCCCATTATTCCTAGTTCTGACCTCTGGGGCCAAGTATAAGCATATGAACACAATCTCTCATTTGCTTGTCTCTTCATTGATCATTCAAATGGTCTCCACTGTGTCTATGTATTTTTACTGAAGAATACATCTTTATTATATTTTAAAAGTTATTCTACTGACCCTTTTAACTAGCCTATATCTTTTTAGTAAAGTATAAAGTTTCATCTTAATATTCCAGTCATAGCTTTTAAAGTTCTCCACAACCTGGTCTCTTCCTACCCTTTCAGTTTTTTCATACATTACTCCCTTCCATACACAGTGCAGCTATACTGACCTACTTTCTATATTTCAATCATTCATCTTGGATGCACCCCTTGTAGAAAGTTTCATCCTCCTCCAGGAGGTACTTCGGGGTGGATGCAGAACAATCAATATACATTAGTGGAAACAACAATCACTGATATTTAATTAGATGACTTTAGGGTTCTCAACAAAGTGCCAATAGGCACTACATTCTCCATGGGGAGATGTTTCTTAAGTCTCAGGTAAAGGTTCAATGCTTTTATCATATATGTGATTAGGGGTCACCTTTGATCAACATCCTACATGGGATTTTTTTTTCTCTAACAGTATTTATTTAAATATTATCTAATGTTATTTATAGGTGTCTCTGAAGCTTGGAATATGATACATCAATCAATCAAAAAGCATTCAATAAGTGCATAATATGTTCCAGACATTGTGCTAAGTGCTGAGGGTACAAAGAAAAAGCATAACAAAAATAAATAAACAAACCAGTCCCTATCCTTGAGCAATCTACTTTTTGAGGGGGAAAATGAAGCATATATGCATGTGAACGTGTGTATATACACACATATTTTAATGAGTTTTTTATGTGTGTTTGCACATGTGTCTTGTCATGAAACATGCAGAGTAGATGAAGAATAACTTTAAAAGGGGAGACATTAGCAGTTAGAAGAACCAGGAAAGGCCTCCTACAGAAAGTGACATTTGAAAAGTGGAAGTAGAGAAGGAGAGTGTTGCAGGTATGGGGTGGGTGGAGTGGAGGAACACCAATCAGTAAAATATATTTTTACCAGCACCCAAAGATAATTTCAGACACTACAAATGTCAACACTTTCAGACTGAAAAATAAAACTAACTTTAATCAGTTCAGTCAAGAAAATTTACTTCTCATCTTCTGCTTAAACCCATTTCTTTAATAGAAGCTTTAGCAAATTCACATTTCTATGTCTGGATTATTTTAACATTCCCATGTTTATTCTTGGACAAGTCATTTAATCTCTCTGGGCTTCAGTTTCCTTATTTTAGAATAAAAAAATTGGATTACAATTTCACAATATTTTTATTTTTTTAATTATAAGTGTATTCCAATATAATTGGTTTCCATTGCAATTTCATGTATATTATTTTATGCATTTAAAAACATTATTCTGAGAAAGAATGAAAGTTTCATTAAACTACCAATATAATCCATGACAATCCAAAAACAAACAAACCAAAAAAAAAAGGGTAAGGATGTCTAGACTAGATATTCTTTCAAATTATTTCCAACTCCACGTCATAACCCTAAAACAGTTTGATGCAAATGGAATTCTATTCCCTTTCTCTCCCTTCTATTCTTTTTTTGACTGCTTTTAATGGAAATATTTATGTAGAAATTCTGAGGTTCTGAGGGAGACAGGAGAAAGTGGAAAATATCCCATTGATTAGGGCTTCTTAAAACTATTTTCACTCATGACCCCTTTTCACCCAAGAAATTTTTATACAACCCTGTGTCAGATCTGAGCCAAGATGTTTTTGACAGCATTTGTACATGTGCAATGCAAAGCATGTTGTATGTTCTGAATAAAGGCTATAGTGAAGTTATGCACTAAAAGTTATGCTGCTAAAAACATTTCAAATTCATCACACATGTGATTTTGAATTAATTTTTAGTCATTGTGTTCACAAAAAACTGCCAAATTTTTGTGATCCCCAAATTTAGTTACAAGACCCCATATTTAAGAATCTTTCCCATAGATCACTAACTAAAGAATGAGAAGGTTCTTCTCACCCTTCCATAAGAGGAGAGCCCCAACTAAGTCTTTGAATGTGATCTAATAGAAAGAACATTGAATCTATAAGTAAAGAAACTTCAAATCTAATTGGAATTAGTCCATTAGCATGTAACTTTAGGCAACTTAATTTCTCTCTCTAGACCTCAGTTTCCTCTTATGAAAAATGAAGGTATTAAATAATATTATCCTAAAATTCTTCTTCAGACTTAAAATCATATGAATCTAATAATTTTGAAGTCCTTTAAATACTAGAAATCATAAGATTCCCAAATGAATTTAGGCCTGAGGTCAAAAAAGTGGAATCTTCTTTACAGACAGGGAAGAAATAAGCATTGGAAGGATATACACAGGTAAGACTTAAGCAAATTATAATTCTTAGCATCCTACCTAGTCCTGCCTAGCCATTCTGGTGTCTGTCCAATTTGTCACTTATCATACCTTACATACTTGCCACACCCTAGTAAGATGAGAAATATAGAAAGGTTCATATAAGAGGCAAAGGGAAGAAAGGAATGGCTAAGAGAAGGAGATAGAACAGAGAAAAGTAGAAGGGATCAGTACAAATGGAAAATAGGAATTCTTATAAGTGTAATGATTTTGGAGAAAAGCAGAATGGCTACAGAGTCAACATCAGAGCAAAAAAGATCCAAGTTTAAGCCCTTTTCTAACATATATTGCCTTTGTGAAGATGGCTTGTAACATAACCACCTGCACAATGCTCTAACACTATATTAGAGAACAGGCTCTAATCTACTGGTAGGAGGAGTTTCCTCAATGTAATTTCAGGGTCTGTTAAAAAGGAAAAAAAAAAAAAAAAGATTTCAGAAAATGATTGCAAAAAGTCAAACAGGTGGACAAACTCCACCTTTTAGAAAGATTCCTGTCCAAATCAGTTTCCCAGATCATCATCAGACTTGCACAGAACAGAATTTTTATCCAAAACTGAAATCCAGCGATTAATTAAACTATGGTATTAAGAAAGGCAAAATTTACTGATAAATTAAGTATTGTTAAAAGATAGGCAATGCTTTTCAAATCCACTCAATAAAGGCACCCAAGGTCGTTAATGATTTACCTACAGATTCTAAGGAAAGGCCATCACTCTTATTTTTCTAAACTCAAAAATAACATTGGCCTTTAAGCAATGACTCAGAATGAGGAACATTAACTAAATAAGTAAGAGGAAGAAGTTGGGAAGCATTTTTTGGTTGTTTTGTTTTTACTATCTCTCGAGTTTTCTATTACCTCAGTTTCCTGCCTGGGTTTTGCTGATGTTAGTGATTTACAGTAATAAACAGAGAGATAACAGCAGGTTTGTGTGGGACAGAGGTAAATCTGGGTCTAACATGAGTAATGCACCCTGCAGTGAAGGATAGTGGGAGGAATGAGAAAAGGTACTATTTCTATTAGAGATTCTTAAATAAGAATTGAGGCCATATGCACATATCACAGAGCAAATGCAACCTATTGTTCCCACTCAATTGCCCAGGTGAAGTATAACCTTGGAGCCCTTTGACTCAACTTGAAAAGTCATTTTGAAGCATGTGTTCATGCTAGATGTTTGCAGAAATGTCCTTAGACTAAGGACTTAGACAAGAAGCAAAACCAGCATGTTCAGGTGGGTAGGATAGTACATGACAGTGTTTTTTGAACATGGAGTGTGTTGAAGGCACACCATTAAAGATCCCTGAAATGTTACAAAGGAAGCAGAAAGCTCATACCTGCCTTCCCAATTTAAAAGGACCCAAGAAAAAAACAAGTGAAAAAATATGGCACTGAAACACATAGAGAAGTTTTGCTGAATTGAAAATTCTCAGCAACAGAATTTCTTAATTAATGAAGGTCAAACAAAAATTTTTTGTTTCCTTTCTGATCATGGAAACTATTTCTAAAATGTATGAGGGCATTTTCTTTTGTTAGTGTTTATTATCTACCAGGTGTTTAATGAATACTTGGGATCTTAAGACTCAAACTCAACAAATAAAATTGTATTAAGCACCAATTTTGTACAGAGGGGAGAAGCAGTATTGCATAGTGGGTAGAAAACTGGCCTTGGTAAGCTGGAAGATCCACATTCAAGTCCTGCCTCAGACCCAGAATTGCTGTGTGACTTGGGACAATTTACTTAACTGCACCATTCCTAGATGATCTGCCCATTTTCTTCAGGGGAAGTACTTGTCAAATGGGGAGCTCTTACATCAGTGAAATGTGAAGTCTTGAGCACATAGAAAAGATATAGATATTTGATAAATAGAGAGAGAGATGCTGTTGACTAAAAAAAAATGAAAAGGGGAGCTCTGAATGAGCATATAAATAGACCTGGAGAGAGAAGATAATAGGGGAGAGATGGTCAGTCATACCTACAAATAACTAAATAAAAGTTAGAATATGGTTAAGTACGTTTTCAATTCAATTCAGTTAGTAAGCCCTCAGTAACAATGTTCTATGTGCCTGGCACTGTGTTCAGTGTTCTGAGAATACAAATGAGAAAAAAAAAAGACGATATTTGCCTTTAAGGAATTTATAATCTAATGGAGGAAGCCAACACACAAAAGGAAGTTGGGTGGGCTGGGAAGCCACTATGGGAACATGATGTTGGTAGAGTGGAAAATGAAGTCAGCTTCTAAAGGTCTAAAAAGTTCTATTTGTTATTCAGTCATAGAAGTTGTGTCTTACTCTTGATGACCTCATTTAGGGTTGTCTTGACAAAGATACTGGAGTGGTTCTTCCCCAGCTCATTTTACAGATAAGGAAACTGAGGCAAACAGGGTGACATGATTTGCCCAAAGTCACCAGTTACTAAGTGAGACCAGATTTGAATTCAGGAAGATGAATCTTCCTGACTCCAGGCCTGACAATTTATCCACTGCCCCATCTCTATAAAGGAAGGCTTTGGAAATTTTATTTCTCTAAACTCTAGCCATCCAGTTGGAGAATAAAGGTAATTGAGGGAATTGAGAAAGTGTTGAGTGTCAAAAACTGAGTTAATCAAGATGGTGATGAGATTTCAAGTGAACAGCTTATCCTAGAGAAGAATGGAGAGTTAAATGAGTTGTTTAAGTGAATTAGATAAACAAGGTCAAAAAGTACCATGAAAAATTGATGTAGGGAAGGATCCTTTTTAGCTGGAGAGATCAAGATGAGCTTCATGGAGATGAAGACTTCTCAATCAGCATTTAAGGGAGAAAAACTTCACAGTGGAGAGATGAGGGTCTTATGTTCCAGCATTCAAAGGCAATTCCTCAAGGTTATCATTCTGAATACTAATCCTAACTAGCATGGACTCATCCTCAGGATTGAATTTGAATGTGCACCAAACTCCAGGCCCATGGTTAGCTTGGTTTTTCTTTTTCTTTTCTATCTTTTAACTAAAGTCCTGATATGAAGTTATTTTCTAATGATGTAGTTGTTTTCCCTGAGGGCTGAGCCCAGCAAAATTGGTCCCATCTATAAAATAAGACTTGGACTAGCAAATCTCCTTGGTCCCTTTCAACCTAAAAATTCTGTAACTCTCTGATCTGGATGATTTCATCTAGGTGGGGCCTGGGGTCAGGAAAACTCATTTTCCTGAGTTCAAAACCAATTTGGATACTTACCAGCTGTGTGACACTGGGCAAATCAATTAGTCCTATTTGTCTCAGTTTCCTCTCCTGTAAAATGATCTGCAGGAGGAAATTGCAAATGGATTCACCAAGAGTTGGACCCAACTGAATAACACATTTTTATTCAAATGAGACCATTAAATTGTTTACTATCTTCCTCTGGCTCCTAGTGAGTACTAGCTCCCCTATGGCTCCCGTGGTACTAGTTCCCTCTTTGTCCTTTGGATTTTTGTAATTTGCTCCCCATCTAAGAATAGTGAATTATGCCCAATTTCCTCAAGCCTCACTAAGCCCTGAGAGATCCTCTGAAATGGGTATTATTGAGCCATCATATAGTAATGTATGTCATGCAGATCAAGAGGGCATGAGAGGATTAGGAGCTATAAGAGGGGGAGGAAGTACAAAAAACTCCTAGTAAGATTTTTGTTTTCCCTATGATCACTTAACTAGGAATATTGTTAAGGAAGAAAGTATTTAACAATGTCTGTCAGAAGAGAAGTCCAAGAGGAAATGTGAAACCAGAGTAAGCTATCTTATCTGTTTATTTTTAAATTGTCTCTGAATGTGCTTTTCTGAAGAAACATTAAGTAGCGATAATGGAATGGACAGTCGCAAGGCCAACCTTGGTGTAGGAGGCCTGGCACACAGAGAATATCTCATATTTCCATACATTGCCTGGGAAATACTTTCCCCCAGGGCATTTACCCTGTCCAATAGCCTGAACATGCCCTGGAGAGGGCCTAATGAAACTAAGAGGAGGTAGCACAAAAGCTGCTAAGAAAGCCAGTGGTCTACATTTCAGGAAAAGAGTTTTGATGATGCTATTCTTCAGCTAATTTTAATTCTGATGAGTATTGGCTTTTCTGTGGTAATTTTTTTTTAGTTCTCCCCTAAAAGTGAGAGTATTTTGTACTTACATAACTCATATTCTATCCTAGAAAATCATTATTCAATCAGGTTGAATGTAGTTACATAGTAGTACTATGTTCTGTTCTGTATTCAAAGAAAACTCCCAGAAAACCCTTCCTTGCCAAGCAAATACTAGTAGTAACTGAAATAGCTGTCTCCTAAAGAAATCAGGAATATGTCAGTGTTATTTAAAATGGATTTAACTCTTTCCTTTCTACCTCTTTCCACTCCATTTCTCCAGCAATCTAAATGGGTGATTTACAAAATCTTACTGATGAGCTTCACTTGGAGTCCATGCCATGTGACAGATCACATTTGATCTTTATGTTTATAAAACCTTTGAGCTGGGCAAGCAACTTGAAAAAATTGGTCCATTCTCTATTGGATTCTATTCTACAGAACCTTGTATCTTATCAAGATTTTAATGTATCCATTGCATAGTTCCCATAGATGCTAAAGATAATAAAAATCTGATAACAATATCAATAACATGATTTGTCCTTGCTAATACATTAAAAATGGTTAAATGAAAAGAGAAACTTCAGGGCTTAGAAATGAGTTTTTATTCCTTTTTGAGATAGAGCTGGCTCTGAAGTAATCAGATGCAAAGGAGCAGAGGATATTGGCTAAGACTTCTCCACTTGGACTCTGACCTCTCACCTGTGACAACACACCATGAGAGTGACTTCCAGATGTGGAAGTCTGACCATTACAAATGGGTAAAAGCTAAGCATTTATTTTCCAATGAACTACAAATAAGAAAAACATCCTTTTTTTTTTTCCTTTTCTTTCTTTTTTTTTTTTTTTAAATCTCATCATTATCAATCCAAGACAGATAGGAACCACTAACTTAAGGCATTTAGTGAAATATTTGCACTATCACCTCTTTCCTGAAAATAGTATTTTGAAGTTTGCCTTTATGACAGGAACTACAAAGGCTTAACAAAAGGAACCACAACTGTATATCTAAACTGGCAGTAAATTTGTATGGTGTGGAGTGATACATATGTTTACCGCCCTTGACTGGTTAAACTGTACTCATTATCATGTCCTTATTTCCACTTCTAATTCTAGCAGAACTATTTCCCGTAAACAGGTCAGCTCTCTAACACTTTTGAACACAAGAATTCTTTCAAAATGCTGGATCTTAACTTTATTAAGCAATGTTTTCCCTAGATCTTAATTACAGCCCCTGAGGCACACACTTAACAGGTCCATCTCCATAATTGAGAAGAAAAGTAAATTTACCACCAACTCCAACTGCATCCTCTATATGGACACATGCCATCTGTGTTTAAAAAAAAAAAAAAAAGACTTTATGAATTAAGAAAACAAATTTTCATAGATAGTATTAGGAAATTATTAAGCTCTTTAATATAAAACCAAAATAAATAATACCCCATAATGTTTTCAACAAACCTTCCCAAAAAAACTTTAAACTCACCCTGTAAATCCCATTTCCTTTCCTTAGTCACTAGAATAATTTGTGTAATTTAAAGAACAGAGAATCCAGATGTGATCATGTGAATGTTTTTGTTTGAAATAGATGGTCATTTCGGATCATAGATATTAGTTGGGCTGAGTGGAGTCTCTGTAGGTGTGGTGATACTTCAGACTGCTGAATCATTGAGTTGGTCTGTGAATAGTTTTAGATAGTGACCAGCAGTGTTAGTGGCATTAATCAGGAAACCATATCCAGATGTCACACAATTTCCAAAGGCCATGATAATGTATCACGTTATCTTTATTTTCCTTTCAGCCCACAAAAGCTAAAAGTAAACCAGCAACTCCATGGTAGGATATGATTCCTGAGAAAAATAAGTGACTTTGGTCATGCAGCAATTCAGTGTTCCCTCATATAATCAGGAAGTACCAAGAATAGAAAAAAAAAAAAGTGTTTTGTTGTGTTATTTTTAAATTAGCCTTCATTTTACTTTCATCTAAGAAATGAAGACCACCACCTCAGGCATTCTGAAAAAGCAACTGCCATCCAACCTAAATTTTCTGTGTTCTTAAGTTGAAGAGTTATTCAATGTCATGAACAGAATAGTCTTTCTAGTGAGTCAAGAATTCATACTTTAAAGAGTTTTTACACATTAAGATTGGATTAGCAAGTAACATGCAGCTTGTTTAATTTTCTTTTATGTGAAAACAGATGCTGCCTCTTTCCTTTTTTATAGCCCCCTTTCTTTTGCCTCTCCTTCTAAAGAAAGATGTAAATATATCTGAGTCATCTCATGATGGAATTTTGAGTATTAAAGGTAGATTAAATTTGGTGCTTTTGTAGTTTCTTGTTAAAAAATTATGAGGTAAAGTATATACAGGGTCAAAATCTCAAGAAGGGAAGCTAGCCCCTCTAAATTTACCCAATAAGCTAAGTCTTCATCTCAAGCCCTAGAAATCCTTCACATTTTAAAACTATATCCTGATTCTTTCCTTAATCTCAAAGAATCTTCTCAAGAGGCATAAGCAATCTATCCCATATCATTCTCATTTCTCTTAAGAAGAAAACTTCCATTTTGTAATAACAAGCAGCCCAGCTTCCAGCTCTCCATGAGTACCAGATTTAATATACAAGATTCCAAAGCACTGTGCAGATGTCTTGATTGGCTGATTGCTTCAGGGAATACCACAGCATGCTACACCTCTGCAAAGAGATGGTAGAAGCTTAGGACCATTTCGCAGGGTATCCAAGGATTGGTACTGGAACCAAGAGCTAAATATGATTTCACAGAAGGTAAGAGCCAGGAACCACATTTTCATCTCCTTCAGATAAGGTGTTGACAAAGTGAAGACCTCCACCTTCCAACATTGTGGTATAACTATGCTTAGAAATCCAAGGTATAAGAGTTAAGAGGAAAAAAAATTCAAGACCTACAAATTGAGCTATGATTGACATATAGTATAGCCATTCACTGCCTAGAACAAAAGTATTGAAACCTGAAACAAAATGGAACACCAGCTCCAACCTATGGAAGACCAGACACACAGTATAATTCTCAGAATCATACTAATTTCTATATATTTTCTAGACCAAAAATAATCTGGAATTTCAATGATATTCCCATCATATCTCTGAGAAATGTTTACATGTCTTTGGTTGTATATAGCTTACATGTTCTTCCATTTTTTTCCCCAATCTTTTAATTTTGTTTTAGTATTTTTGTATTGTTTCATGGAATAATTTCTTTCAGTGTGACCCATTCTAATTTCCAAAGAGTCCAGTTTTGGGGTAAGGCTTACACAGCTTCTGTTCTAAGCTATTAAAATTAATCCTACTCTTTCCTCCCTCATTTAATTTAATTAAATTCTCATTTAATAGAACATTTTATATCACTTGTTTCTTTTCTTCCAGATACTGTTATAGTTGGGTCATTCTTCTTGGACTAATTATAAAGTGACTTTTTCTTGGTGTATCATTCTGCCTTCTCTCAGTCTATAATTTTTTTCAATGCATTTAGCATTTCTCCCCTTTGTGCTCATATTTTCAGCCTCATTTTATGGATTCTGTTTCAGTCAGTTTCTCTTCACTCCTGTACTTTGAGATGGTATAGGCAAGCCCTGCCTGGTACTAGATGTGAGGGCAAAGACTGATCACCTTCTGCAATAATTCCTGAATTTAGGTTTAATATCCTGTAGACTTACTTTGATTTTGGTGTTGCCCCCTTCTTTGTCTCTTTCACACACAGTTCCCAAACTCGGAATGATGTACTATACCTTGACAAGCCTCAACCAGAAACTGTCAATTATATTTGCAACAGAGTTCCTGGATATTTTTTGGTGCAATCCTGACTATGGCTTGGAAGGGAAGTGTTCCTGCCTCTTGTCATAGTTCAGGAGAGGACTGCTTGAGCTCTGGTTTGGGTAAGGTCTGCTTGGGTACTAATCTAGTCCTAGTTCTCCTGTGATTTGGGCATGGATTGTCTGTACCTCATACTAAGTGTTATGAGTTAGGGCAGCTTATCAGCTATACCCTCCATCTACTCTGGTTTGTCCCTCCTCAGAGGTTCAGAAAATTTCTAGAAGCTTTTTTATGCTCACATAGACTGAATGGAGGTGCTTAGAGATATTTTTCTTTGATTTTCTTTACCAATGTACTTCTGGGTATATTTTTAGAGATTTACTAAAATGTTTCTGGAGGATTGGGGCTCTTCTAGATCCTAACAAGGCTCCATCATGGCCAGAAACTTTTGTCCACGTTATTGGAATGTACTAACTGGCATCTAAAAGCATTCTGTCTTAAAAGACTTGGAAAATATGATTTAGTTTAGATCCAAAGAAGAAAAATAATTAAGTTGTATGCTGATCCTTGCTTTCATGTCTCCATGTTTATTTTTGGTATTCACAAACTGGAAAATTAGAAGCATTTGAAATACACAGAGCAGTGGAATTTAGATAGGGTACATGAGGAGGTGGATTTGTATATTAAATCAATAAGCCCTGTAGGGAAAGGAAAGGTATCAATCAACAAATATCTGAGTACCTTCTAAAGGCAAGAAACTGAATTTTCTAGCCTTGCTGATTTGCCCAGAGTTGGTGCTTCATAAATATTTTTTGAAATAAAGAGCCATGGCATATAAAGATAACTAAAGATTTGGTTCTTGCTTTTATGATGCTTAAGGTGGAAAAGAACAGTTATTCCTATATTGAGCCTTCTAAGAAACAAGACAAAGATGTCTGTGGAATGATTTTGCCCATCAGGAGTAAGGAGTTAGTATCAAGAAAGATTCAGTGGTTTATGACTCCCCTTGTCTTCCAAAGAAGAAGTAATTAAATTTCCCAGTTAATAACTAAGTAGCAAAGTATTCTATCCTTGTTAGCTATTACATGTATCTTTTAAGTTTAGCTCAGTCAGTTGAGGAAAGCTGAGGAACAAAGATTCAGAACAAGAGACCAAGATAGACAAGGGCCAGCTTAATTAAAGATCTTTTGGTCAGAACTTTGAGATCTGGGGTCCGTAGAAGAGATGGTGGTAGATTTTTTTTTTCCATCAAGGGCTGAAATAACAGGAAGATTTGAATCTGCTTCTGGTGAACCATTTAGAACTAGAGACAAGGCAAGAGGGAATGAGCTTTTAGAACATGCAGTCCTTCAGGAAGGATGTGGAAGCTTGAGGCAAAACCTCGAGGGGAGAGTTTTGGGACCCAAATAAGAAAATGCATTACTTTTGGTTGTGAATTGGGGAGGTAGAATAGAATAAAAGCATTCCCAGATCTTGCTCAGTGAGTTATGATGAAGTGACTAAAATGATTGAAATGAGAGGCAGCTAAAATCCCTGAAGAGATCATCTTTCCATGTGTCAGAGAGGTTTTGGGAAGCAGTTTCTGGAAAGTTTTCTTATTCTATGTTTATGAAACTAGACCTAAATAAATATAAAAATTCAGCCTGAGGTAGATTTTAAGCAGAGTAAGTAAGTGGACTGTAGTTTGGGTTAAGTCAGAAGGACTTTTATAACCTATTTAAAAAAGACAGTGGGGTGCTAGATATAGAGTTCAGGCAACCAGGTTATGGCTTGTTGCCTGGTTATCTTGGAGCAAGTCATATAACTTCTCCATGTGTCAGATTTTTCATCTGTAAAATGTGGGAGTTAGACCAGATCACCTCCAAGTTTCCTTCCAATTCTTTATCTGTGAACCTTTTCATGGACCTTTAACCTATTCCTTGTAATAGTTCTTAGTAAACACTCTTTACATATAAATGGAGTAAGAGTCAACCCCAGAAAGCAGGAAGGTCTACCACTAAGTCTAGAAGTAAGCTTGTCTTAAAAGAAAAATCCTGTTTTGTACCATGGAGTCATACTGAAATTCCTTAGCCTTGAAAAAGTTCAAAACTTGATCTGAAGTTAAGTCTCATAGAATGAGTTGACTTGTAATATAATGAGCTCACATACTGAGCTTGATATTCAATTATCTTCCGTAGTTACTGATACTTTTCCAATGAATGAAGTAACTTTAGTTACCTTTGAGAGGGAAGCTTTTTACTAGCTTTTACTCGTTTTCCTTCCATTAGGTTTTTAGCCCTGAATTGGCAAGTTTACTAACCTCTTGCCCTTTCTTTGCTTTAGCAAAACATCCACACATTTGTCCTTAAAAGATTCCTGGAAGCTTCTGCTGTGCACTGAATAGCACATATCACTGAAATGCATGGTTGCAACAGCTTTGCCCTGTTGCCAATGCTCATTACTTTCTTCACAATAAATCTTTTGCATACTCAAAAAGATCAAGTTGAATATGAAACCAAAAAAGGGAGGAGGAGGAGAGAAAATCTATTAGTTACAAAAAAATAGGAGTGATTAAACAAGAACTGTTTCAAGAAGTATTTTCAATAGGTAACAATCTTGAAATGTAAATACAAATTATAAATTTAATATTAGTGAATTTTACAGTCATCAATAAAAATGCATTTTTAAACTATCTATGTGCTGGGTAAGTGCTGGGGATGACAAGCCAAAAGATACTTTCTGCAAAGAGCTTATATTTTACTAGGGGTAACAATATGTGCATAAATGAACAAAATAATATTCAAAATAAATACAAAGAAATTTTGGGGAAGGTAGGGAACTCAACTAGTTGAAGAAAACTGAGGAAGGCTTCATTTAGAAGCTGTGACAAGCACAAATTTTCAGAAAACAGGGATTCTAAGATGTGAGAATGAAAAAGGAACACATTTCCAATATTCTCTCCATTCATACTGCCATCATCACTTCTCACCTAGATTATGATTGTAAGTCTTTTAATTGGTCTTCCTGCCTCATTCCCTCCCCTATTTCATTCCAGAACATGTGTGATGTTTTGTTTTTTGGGTTTAAAACAATTTTTAGTATAGCTTTTTATTTATAAGATAATGGGTAATTTTTCAGCATTGACCCTTGTAAAACCTTCTGTTCCAACTTTTCCCTTCCCCCCACCCCCTCCCCCAGATGGCAGGTTGACCAATACATGTTAAATATGTTAAAGTATATGTTAAATACAATGTTTGTATACAAATCTATACAGTTATTTTTCTGCACAAGAAAAATCATATTTAGAAATAAGGTAAAAATAACCTGAGAAGGAAATCAAAAATACAAGCGAACAAAAACAGAGGGATTGGAAATGCTATGTTGTGATTCACACTCATTTCCCATAGTTTTTCGCTGGGTATAGCTGGTTCTCTTCATTATTGAACAAATGGAACTGATTTGGTTTATTGCATTGTTGACGAGGGCTACATCCATCAGAATTGATCATCATATAGTTGTTGCAGTATATAATGATCTCCTGGCTCTGCTCGTTTCACTCAGCATCAGTTCATGTAAGTCTCTCCAAGACTCTCTGTATTCATCCTGCTGGTCATTTCTTACAGAACAATAATATTCCATATCATTCATATACCACAATTTACCCAACCATTCTCCAATTGATAGGCATCCATTCATTTTCCAGTTTTTAGCCACTACAAAAAGGGCTGCCACAAACATTTTGGCACATACAAGTCCCTTTCTCTTTTTTAGTATTTCTTTGGGATATAATCCAAATAAAAACACTGCTGAGTGAGAGGGTATGCACAATTTGATAACTTTTTTGGGCATAGTTCCAAAATTGCTGTCCAGAATGGTTGGATGCATTCACAATTCCACCAACAATGTATCAGTGTCCCAGTTTTCTCCATGTGTGATGTTTTTATACCCTACACAATAAACTACAATGGGTCCCTACTACAGAAGTAGTAGGATAAAATACAGCATGTATCAAAAGTCTTTGACTTTTAACTATTATCAATTATTCTGATTGTCATTTGAAGTTCTTCACAATTTAACTTCATCCTAATTTTATAGCCTACTTAAACATTATTTCTCTCCTCTATGATCTAGCTCTGATCTATTTCTTGTTAATTATATATTACTCCATCACACTGACTCTCCCTGTTGCTACTTCTTCATAAAAAGTGATTACTTTTTGAAGGAATCCTTCAGGGCTTAAACCCTAGGCTTTCCTGGTCTCCTCCCACTTCCTATACACACACACGTGTATATGTATACATGCATACATATATAGACACACATGTATATATGTGAATGTTATGAATACATATATATATAATTGATCTAACCCTTATGCAACACTGCCTCTCATATATACATGAAAGGCAAAGGCATTGTATAAGGACTATATATAAAGAAATATATATATATACATTTATATTTTATATTATATATTGATGTCATATAAATATATAAATATAAATATATTGTTTACATTATATTTTTTATTTATACTCATTTATATATTTATGAACAGCCTCCATATACATGGCAAGCACTGTTACATATTTGATAAAGCAGTATTGCATAGTTGATAAAAGACAGAAGTAAGGAAGCTTGGTTCCATTTTGTCACTGACTACTAGAGCTGCTACCACAGGCTAGTTAACCTTTCAGTACTCTAGAAGGACTATTCTTTTAATGGTGCATCATAGTGCCTTACTGATCCATAACAGAGGAGGAAATTCCCAAATCAGGATTTCCCCACATTGATGAAATCAAAAGATCTATACTACCTCCCCCCACAAACATATGAAACATCTACCTTTAGATTGATACATATGTATATACACATGTGCTTATATGCTATATACACGTACATAAATATGGCAAGAAATGAGGGAATAAAGCAATTTTGCCCTAGACCAGGAACATTAGCCTGCATAGTTTGAGAACTCAATCAGGAAATCACCTCTGCTATACCAGTTTAATAAAAGAACAGTAGTGATTGATCAAGTTGGCTTGAGTTCTCCTGAAAAGGAACAAGTAAAGCAGTTTGCTCTCTCTACCTGAAAATACTTCAGCTCCACAGAATCTGGAAAGTTAATAAAGAGCTCAGTTTCTAAGTTTTTTGACCATAGTTTGGTATAATAAATAATATTCTGGCAATTTGTATTAGAATCTCACACCAGGTCAGCAATTGCTATGTGCAAGGATGGTTCAGCCTCTTATCCACTGTACAACTCTCCAATAAACCTTTGCTACATAGAAATGTAGTGCACTTAATCTCTGGTATTTACAGTTTTATAGGACTGAAGTGATCCTTCATTACCTGGACATCACAAGAAACAAGTTTAAGATAGATAGGGAAAGTGGAATAAAATGACAGCATGTTCTTTTCCCCCACCTTTGTGATACTGCCTTGGCTTCCGGTCATGGACATATTTTAGCTCTTCAGTAGTTACAGTCAATTCTCAATTAGCAACACTAATGGAGGGAGGCAGCAGCATAGATAATCCGAAGTGACAGATAACCCCCGAATAATTTATATTTCCCTTTGGAATGCATTTTTATGCTTAGAGCTGAATATGTCTGATGTTCATAGAATTCATAATACTTCAAGCCAAAATGGGAAGCTTCTGCCTAGACTCAACTCGGGTGTCAGAGAGAGCCATAATGTGGTGGCAAAATCATGGCCTTTGGAGTCAGAAGACCTGGAATGGAATCTCAACTCTACTGCTTATTACCTGCAAACTTAATCTCTCTGAGCCTCAGCTCTCTCACATGTAAATTGAGAAGGATAGATTAGGTTATCTTAAATGTAGCTTTCAGCTCCAACTGCAATGGGTAGTTGGAAAGTTTCCTATCTTTCAGAATACCAGTTTCAATGTAACTGCCTTCACTTTAAATTTGTGTAACTCTTTTCCCACTTGGTACTGGATTCCATGGATTAGGATTCAAAGTAGGAATATTTTGAATGATTATAATTCACTTTATTTATCTTGAGCCCCTATCCAGTTTCCTAGGAACTTCCAAAGGTCATCTAAATTCAGTTTACAATTTACTAATATAAGAGGCAGAAACCATACATTAAGATAATGAAATATTAATTGGAATAGCAAAGTAATAGAAAAATATCCCAATATCCATGCCTGAATGAATGCTGATTTCTGAATACCAAAGTAGCATAGAAAAATAACTTTTCCAAGTCTCATCTCTGAAATGCAGAAAGTATCCCTTAATCCCTAGCATGAGCAGACATGGTCAGCTCCTCTCTATGTAGTATCTGGATCTCTGATCTTAAACTGGATCAGTAGATGGGTCATGAAGATCTAGTGAAGCACAAATATCTTCTCTCCTTATGCCATGGAACTTCAGGGACATGCAAGGATGACCAGGTCTCTGAACACCATCATTGTAATCTAGATACCCTATTGTTCAGATCTTATGATCTAGCCTCTTTTCTTTCTAGCATTCTCCTTCCATAATAAGCCTCTGCTACAATCAGCCCATATAGTTTTACAGAAAATAGAATCTTGAAAACTTTTCCCAATGAGGCATTTGCTCTCTGAATTCAAGCATTCTGAGAATGGCAACCACTGCCCCACTTTGGCCATCTGTGCCATATTTGCTGTCTAGAGACAATTAAATGTTTTGGTTTTAAATTCCTTTCTTAGAAACTGAAATTCAGAAGGAACTTCAACCTAGTAAATATGTACTGATGAAGATTCCAATAAATCAAATAATCATGTAAAGGAAGTGGTTAAGTGAAAAGCTAGCAAATTAAGTTACACAAAAAGAACTGATATATATCATCACAATAAAAAGTCTCAGAGGAAAAAGGATCCACATATGCAAAAATGTTTGTACCAGCCCTTTTTGCAGTGGCAAGGAATTGGAAATTGAGTGGATGCCCATTAGTTAGGGAATGGCTGAATAAGTTATGCTATATGAATGTAGTGGAATATTATTGTTCTATAAGAAATAATGAGCAGACTGATTTAAGAAAAGCCTGGAAGACTTACATGAACTAAGTGAAATGAGTAGAAAAAGGAAATCATTGTACACAGTAACAGTAAGGTTATGGGATGATCAACTGTAATGGACTTGGCTCTTCTCAGCAATGCAGTGATTCAAGCCAATTCCAATAGACTTGAAATAGAAAATGCCTTCTGCATCTAGAGGGGGAACTATGGAAACTAAGTATAGATCAAAGCATGATATTTTCTTTTTTTTTTTCTCTTTTGTTTGCTTTTTCTTTCTCATTTTTTTTTCCTTTTTGGTATGATTTTTCTTGCATAACATGACAAATATGGAAATATGTTTAAAAGGACTGCACATGTTTAATCTATATCAGATTAATTGCTATCTTGGGGATAGAGGTGGTAAAGGGGGAAGGGAGAAAAATTTGGAACACAAGGTCTTACAAAAATTAATGTTGAAAGCTATCTTTGCATGTATTTGGAAAAATAAAATACAAGTGGAGGGGAATCTCCTTCCAACAACTTATTGAGAATCTAGGTCATATTTTAGTTATGAAAACTAAATGGGACTACATGGGAATATCTGGTTGTACACTGCTCTGTCTTCTCATCTTCTATTTATTGTCTTTTTGCCTTAAAAAATTATCTATTTTAGAGGGGTGAAATAAGGTTGCCCATTATCACCATTGCTATTCAATATTGTATTAGAAATACTAGTCTTGGCAATAAGAGAAGAAAAAGAGATTAAAGGAAATGAGGAAATCAAATTATCACTCTTTGCTTATGATATGATGGTATATTTAGAGTACCCCAGAGAATCAACTAAAAAGCTATTAGAAATAATCCACAACTTTAGCAAAGTTGCAGGATACAAAATAAATCCACACAAATCATCAAATCACACAAAGCATTCTCATACATCACTAACAAAATCCAACAACAAGAGATACAAGGAGAAATTCCATTTAAAATAACTGTGATAATATAAAATATCTGGGACTTTATCTGCCAAGGAAAAGTCAGTTTTGTAGTAAAACTATAAAACCATTTCCACACAAATAAAGTCAGATCTAAGCAATTGGAAAAATATTAAGTGCTCATGGATAGATCAAGCAAATATAATAAATTTTATAATACTCCCTAAATTAATCAAACTCCCAAGAAACTATTTGACTGAACTAGAAAAAATAACAACAAAATTCATCTGGAAGAACAAAGGGTCAAGAATTCCAAAGGAATTATGAAAAGAAAAACAAACAAAGGAGACCTAGTTGTACCAGATCTAAAACTTTATTATAAAGCAATGGTCATCAAAACCATTTGGTACTGGCTAAGAAATAGAGAAGTTGATCAGTGGAATAGGTTAGGTTCACAGAACAAAATAGCCAATGAGTATAACAGTCTAGTATTTGACAAATCCAAAGGCCCCACCTTTTGGGATAAGAATTCACTATTTGACAAAAACTGGTGGGAAAATTGGAAACTAGAATGGCAGAAAGTAGGCATAGACCCACACCTAACACTATATGCCAAGATAAGGTCAAAATGGGCTCATGATCTAGACATAAAGAATGATACTATAAACAAATTAGAAGAACATAGGATAGTTTACCTCTCAGATTTGTGGAGGAGGAAGGAATTTGTGACCAAAGAACTAGAGATCATTATTGATCATAAAATAGATAATTTTGATTATATTAAGTTTAAAAGATTTTGTACAAACAAAATTAATGCAGACAAGATTAGAAGGGAAGCAACAAACTGGGAAAACATTTTTACATCCAAAGGATTGTTCTGTAAGAACCAACCAGCAGGATGATTTCAGAGAGGTTTGGAGAGACCTACATGAACTGATGCAAAGCGAAATGAGCAAAATCAGAAGATCATTATACATGGCAACAACAAGACTATATGACGATCAATTCTGATAGACATGGCTCTCTTCAACAATGTAATGATTCAAACCAATTCCACTTCTGCAGTGATGAAGAGAGACATCTATCTACACCCAGAGAGAGAACCATGGAACAGAGTGTGGAACACAACCTAGCATTCACACTCTCTCTGTTATTATTTGCTTGCATTTTGTTTTCTTTCTCAGTTTTTCTTTTTCTTCCTTCTTGATCTGATTTTTCTTGCACAACAAGATAACTGTATAAATATGTACACATGTATTGGATCTAACATATATTTCAACATACTTAACATGTATTAGACTACATGCCATCTAGGGGAGAGGGAAAGGAGAGGAAAATTTGCAACAAAAGGTTATGCAAGGTTGGGAAAATTACCCATGCATATGCTTTGTAAATAAAAAGCTTAACAAAAAAAATTTTTAAAAAGAAAATCTCTATTTTTTTTCTTTCCTCCTGTCTCTTATTTTTAAGGCAAAAAATTAAACAATGAGCTTAAGACTGGTACTTCTCATGCACATATGGGGCAAGAGGAATGCAATAAATTTTGACATGAGATTCTATATAAAGAACCAGAGAATTCAAACTTGAAAGTTCTGGAAAGAGTGCTGAAGTCAACCTTCAGAATTTTTAGAAATGTTATTATTGTCCCCTCAAGAACCAACTTTTCTTGAAGCTCAAAAATTAAAGTCAAATCTTTTAAAAATACTTCCTCATCATGTCTTTGATTCTTGATGAGAATTTTTTATTCCCTTTTTTAGTTTCTTTTGAAACTATTTTTAAAATTGAAAACATTTCTTTTCTTTCCCTTCTACCTCCCCCTTTTGTTGGGGGAAAAAAACAAACAAACAAAAAAAAAAAGCAAAAAAATCTGTAACAAATATGTATAGTCAAGCAAGATGAATTATAACATTAGCCACACCTAAAAATACTTATCTCATAGTCAAAAGATATGAACAGACAATTTTCTTTTTTTTTTGTACTTAAGTACTTTTTTATTTTTTATTTTATTTTATTTTTTTTCTTTTTTATTTATAATTTTTTTCACAGTATATATGCATGAGTAATTTTTTTTATAATATTATCCCTTGTATTCATTTTTCCAAATTATCCTCTCCCTCCCTCTACTCTCTCCCCTTGATGACAGGCAATCCCATACATTTTACATATGTTACAACCTAGATACAATATATGTATGTAAATACCATTTTCTTGTTGCACGTTAAGAATTGGATTCCGAAGGTATAAGTAACCTGGGTAGAGATAGACAGTAGTGCTAACAATTTACATTCACTTCCCAGTGTTCCTTCTCTGGGTGTAGTTATTTCTGTCCATCATTGATCAACTGGGAGTGAGTTGGATCTTCTTTATGTTGAAGATTTCCACTTCCATCAGAATACATCTTCATACAACATTGAAGTGAACAGCGATCTTCTGGTTCTATTCATTTCACTCAGCATCAGTTGATGTAAGTCTCTCCAAGCCTCTCTGTATTCCTCCTGCTGGTTATTTCTTACAGAGCAATAATATTCCATAACCTTCATATACCACAATTTACCCAACCATTCTCCAACTGATGGGCATCCATTCATCTTCCAGTTTCTAGCTACAACAAAAAGAGCTGCCACAAACATTTTGGCACATACAGGTCCCTTTCCCTTCTTTAGTTTTTCTTTGGGATATAAGCCCAATAGCAGCAATGCTGGATCAAAGGGTATGCACAGTTTGATAACTTTTTGGGCATAGTTCCAAATTTCTCTCCAGAATGGCTGGATTCTTTCACAACTCCACCAACAATGTATCAGTGTCCCAGTTTTCCCACATCCCCTCCAACATTCATCATTATTTGTTCCTGTCATCTTAGCCAATCTGACAGGTGTGTAGTGGTATCTCAGAGTTATCTTAATTTGCATTTCTCTGATCAGTAGTGATTTGGAACACTCTTTCATATGAGTGGATATAATTTCAATTTCATCATCTGAGAACTGAACAGACAATTTTCAGTCAAAGAAATTAACACCATTTCTAGTCATATGAAAAAATACTTTAAATCACTATTGATCAGAGAAATGTAAATTAAGTCAACTCTGAGGTATCACTACACACCTCTCAGATTGGCTAAAACAATGATAGTTATTGGAGGGAATATGGGAAAACTGGGACTCTAATATCTTGTTGGTGGAGTTGTGAACTGATCCAATCATTCTAGAGAGCAATTTGGAACTATACCCAAAGGGGTATCAAACTATCCATACTCCAATTCAGCAGTATCTCTTCTGGCTTGTATCCCAAAGAGATCATAAAAAGGGGGGAAAGAACCCAATGTGCAAAAATGTTTGTGGCAGCCCTTTTTGCAGTGGCAAGAAAATAGCAATTGAATGAATGCCCATAAGTTGGAGAATAGATGAATAAGTTATGGCATATGAATGTAATGGAATATTACTGTTCTGTAAGAAGTGACCAGCAGGACGATTTCAGAAAGGCCTGCAGAGACTTACATGAACTGATGCTGAGTGAAATGAGCAGAACCAGGAGATCATTATGCATGGCAACAGCAAGATTATATGATGATCAATTCTGATGCACATGGCTTTTCCACAGTGAGGTGAGTAAGGGCAATTCCAGTAAACTTGTGATAGAGAGAGACATCTGCACCCAAAGAGGACTGTAGGGACTGAGTGTGGATCACAACATAGTTTTTTCACCTTTTTTGTTGTTTTTTACCTACTTTTTTTCTCTCTTTTTTTTTTTTTCCCTTTTTGATCTGATTTTTCTTGTGCAACATGATAAATGTGGAAATATATGTATATATATGTATATATATATGTATGTACATACATATATATATATGTGTGTATATATATACATATATATATATATACATAAGAATTGTACATGTCTAACATACAGGAATTACTTGCCATCTGAGAGAGGGGGTGAGTGGAAGGGAGGGAGAAAAATTTGGAGCACAAGGTTTTGCAAGGGTAAATATTGAAAACTATTTTTGTATGTATTTTGAAAATAAAAACCTATTATTTATTCAAAAAATACTTATCTCATTCTGTACCCTGAGGGAACCACTTCTCTTTCAGGAGATAGGACACATTCTTCATCTTTAATCCTGTGGGATTGTGGCTTGTCGATGTATTAATCAATGTTCTTTCAACAATATTTTTATGCCAATATGCAATATTTCAACTACATTATAGATTGAATATCTTTTTGTAAATTAATCTGGGTAAGAAACCATCATTATCATATTACTTCTAATATAGCTAGCATTTAAATAGCACTTTAAGATTTGCAAAGTGTTCCTTTGGACTTCCCGGCAATTCCATGAGGTAAATGCTTTTATGATCCTCATTTTAAAGATAAGGAAACTGAACAGGAAAGAAGGTAAATGACTTGCTTAGGGTCATACAGTTATTAAGTGCTTAATGTAGGCTTTAAACTGAAGTTTTCTTGGCTCCAAGTCTAGCATTCTCTCTAATCCACCATTAAACTGCTTTCTATGGGAAAATGAACTAATTCAAAGAACTAACTTACAAACTTTTGGGAAGTAGTTTAATTTTAAAATGGGAGATATCCTTATTAATTCTTGCTATAGATCATCTATGGAACTTTCACGAATGATTCAGATGTCCAAGTAATATAAGATATGTGGTATTTTATTTACTATTTTGATGGTAATTATTTTACCATTAAATTATTTTAAAATGTAGCTAACAGATAGCTATTTTGTCCATCTTCTTTGGCATTTAAGCTACCAAGTCTGGATACTGGAAAACTACAATTTTGCACTCAAATATTTATTTTGCAATTTAAAAATTCTTTGGTTTGATGGAGAAAAAAATGACAAATGAGGAATATTCATTCAGGGAGAAGAGAAAGAAGGGAAGTTCCTAAAGTTTGATCCTAAATATCAAAATGAGATGGCAAAGAGAAAGTCCTAAGAGATAAAACAAGTTTTGGACAATGTAGGAGAGTAATAGGGGGGAAAACAGTAAATGACAATAATTTGTCAGCTCAAATTTCATGTAGCCATGTCTATATCACCCCAGGGGTCAGAGCTAATCTGGTCAATATAAAATTATAGAATTTAGGACCTGGAAGTACTCTGTGATGTCATGGGCTCAAAACCACCAATCTGCAGAAAACCATTCTTTTTTTCTATCAACAATCTTAGGATTTCCTAGCTCCCCGATTGGGTTTTTCCACATTTGCTAGACATCTACTCTCTGAACTGGGTTCCTAGGGCTTACTTACTGATCACCACTTTGCTGCAAGAGAGAACTTGGTCATTTTCCTGTTTTTCCTTGTCATTCTTCAAAGAAATAGCACATAATCCTTCTTTACATGTTGGGTGGTTTTTAATGTTCATTGTTAACAGACTTTAGGGAAATATATAACAAGGCTGAAAGTGCAGAAAAGGAGGTACAATCAATAAGGTAGAAACCTAACCGTTTCAAAAATTAATCCTGATCTGACATGATAGCAACAAAAAACTAGGCTGTACTCTAATTAGTTCCTTTTTCTCTTACTTGATTGCCTCTATTCTGCTTCTTCAGTTTTGCAAAACTTTTGATGGATGTTTTAGCCTTATGGAATCTGCATCATTTAACTGAAAGTCTAGATGTAAAAACCTACAGACTCCCTCTCTCCCCATCCTCTTCCCTTCCCTTCTCCATTGTTTTCTGGTGAGCTTCAGTCTTATGCCTCTTTGTACTCACTATGGACATGGAGAAGACCCAACTAATTCCAAACTTGGAGAAAAAAAAAAAAAAAAAAAAAAAGGTTCTCCCCCTCTGCTCTTCAAAGTTATCCTCCAGAAGAGGCTCAAGCCACTGTTTTCCCTTACCCTCCTTTTGGAAATCTCTGTTCTCTGTCTTCTAGAAGTAGAGTTTTTTCTCCTCTTCCCCTCCTCTCTTTTCCCTTTTCCTCTCCTCCCTTCTTCTCCTCTCTCTTCTTCCCTCTCTCTGCCCCTCCCCTTTCCCTCCTCTCTCTTTCTCTCTTCTTCTTCTTCTTCTTTCTCTCTCTCTTTCTTTCTCTCTCTCTCTTTCTCTCTCTCTCTCTCTCTCTCTCTCTCTCTCTCTCTCTCTCTCTCTCTCTCTCTCTCTCTCTCCTCCTTTCTATTTCATTCCTCTTCTCCCTTCACACCATCCTCTTTACAATTAGTTTGCTTAATTTGAGCAAAATACTCAGATTATAGTGACCTGGCACCATCCTTCTTCTGCCTTAGCTTGCCATTAGATTCTGTGGCCTCTGGAACCATGATTCTATAGTTCTATGGACCTTCACTGAGCAGCCCCCAATATGAGCTAAGTTCCTGGTTTGATGATCTCTGATTTTTACCCAATAGTCATTCACCTACTTTTATTTTCCCTCTCATTAACAAAGCAATGGGAAGAAGCTTCATTTTCTAAGGTGAATAGACATTGAATTAGTATAGATTAGTAAAGATTAAGCCACTGATGCCTAGTATATATGACTAGGAATATATCTTAAAGAGAGATTTTTAGAAAAGACAGCAATTTAAAGTATTTAGCAGTTTATTACAACTAATTCAACTCACATAAGGGCAAAAGACCTAAAATAAAATACCTAAAGGAAGGTGCTATGGAAAAAAAAGATATTTAGAGGAAAGATTACCACATGGTCTAAATTATTACAAGGAAAACTGGTTCTTCTCAGTCATCAGTTAGATTGGATCAGTTGTTGAAGTCTTTGATGCTCTAATACCTGTGGTCACCTTTGCAAATTACTTCATTCCTTGAATCTAAGTTTCCTCAGCTATAAAATGACAGGGATTAGATAGGATGATTTCTAATGTCCCTCTAGCCCTAAATCTTTATCTCTAATACATTTCAATCTATGAAATCCTATCTATATCAAAAACTGACAAATGTTCATCCAGAGAACAATTTTGGTTCTATCTTTTCTAGTTAGTTTCCTTAGAAGAGCAAATAAAGGCAAGACAAGAGAAACTTTTTCTATCTTGTCTGTTATCATCTAGTGCTTCTCAAAAAAGCTTCAACAAAAGTATGGGACCAATTTCTTTTGCTGCTTGTGCTAATTTTTGGCCTAACAATTTTACACCTAGAAAAACACAGGTGCTCCACCAATTAGCACAGCATAGTGTGGTCCATATGTGGACCCATCGGTTATAGCAAATGGAAAATTTTGAATGTTGTTGGATAAATTCACTTACCTTGGCAGTATACTAAGGATGCACACATAGATAATGAAGAAGAAACACAAATTGCTAGAGCTAGATCAGAGTCTGGGGCTCTGAAGTAAAATATGGAAAGAAAAAAAGTACAGATTGACTACAAAACTAAAGGTCTATGGAGTCACTGTGCTGATCTCATTGTTGTAAGCCTATGAAAACATGGACAATTTACCAGTATCATGCCAGAAAATTGAACTTCTTCCATTACAATTGGAAAGAATTCCAATTCATCAGAAGATTCTAAAACATCACCTAGCAAGATAAGGTACCAGACACTGAGATCCTTTCTTGAGCTCAACTGCCAAGCATTCAAACTCCACTACAGAGAGCACAACTCCAATGGACTGGCTACTTTTATTTGAATGCCAAATGTATAATTGATATAGAGAACAAAAGTTCTCTGTAAAATAGTCTTTTAGCCAAAAGCACTCACATGGAGGTCAGAAGAGGTGATATAAGAATACTTTTCAAGGTCACTCTTTGGTATTGATTGGGAGACATGGGAGACATGGGAGACATGACACAGAACTGTCCAGCATGCTGCACCTACATCAAAGAAGCCTCCAAGAGCAAAGCATAATTGCAGAATTTGCAAATTTAAAAAAACATCCCCATCTCACATATTTCATATCGTTATTTGTGCATAACGTGTGCATGACACATACCTTGTGGTAGAGTCTTCTGCGCTCATATTGATCTTACATCACAGGAGACACAGTTTACATTGACCCCAACACTATGGTATTATTTTAATCATCTTTAAGAATGACAGACACCAGCCAACCAACCAATATCCAAGATGTATACAACAAGAGGGCCAATGTTAATATCACCTCTGCTTCCACTGATCTTCACCCATATAAATGATAGCTTTTTACATTTAATACTTATAGGATTGTAAAGTACATCATACACTTTTTTTTTTTCATATAGTCCACGCAAACATCCTAGGAGATACCCATTTTTGCAGATGAGAGAAATGAGGGTAGGAGGTTAAATGATTTACTTAAATCCTTTAGCCCACTAGATATCTGGGGTGGGAAATTCATACTAATGTCTTCTTGACTCCAAGCTGCCTTTTCTCCCAAATCCTTCTTTTACTTTGCCTCTCTCATTTTATACAGAGTTCACATTAACACAACATTCTCCCCACTCTCGAGAGCAGTATTAGAAGCTTTAGAATATAGGAAAACTATTTAATTCTACTCTCATTTTATAGATGAAACATACTAGAAAAAACTAAAATAGGTTTTTCATCATCAATAGTGTATATTTCACTCATACATACATATGTGTATATATATATACGTATATATATTCATTCATAAGCATTTGTTTGTCTACTATATATGATATGCTATATTCAGCACTGAGAGATATACAAAAGTAAACATGAACAAGGGAAGAAAAAGGGCATGTAAAACAGAGGGGACATATAAATCACACTTGATCTACAGGACCATTTCTGCCAATAACCAAGCTCAGTACAGAAATTAAACAAGGTTATGAGTAAAGCAGGGACAAGATTGAGCACTTTAAAAGGAGATAAGCATTTCTAAAAACTTCTTGAGTTTCAGTGACCTGATTTTTACCTTATCTTCCCTAGAACCTAGCACCTAACTCCTAGTACAGTACTGAACACTTAATAAATATTTACTAAATTGATGAATAAATATAGGAAGTGGTTTTAACAACAAAAACCCTTTCTGCAGTGGAAAGCCAGCCCTGGGGAGGAAAGTCAGTAGTACAGGCAGTCCCTGACTTGCCAACAGGTTTTGTTTTCAAAAATTTTTTAAGTCAGCAGTTTGGAACTCGGAAGGTATTTCCCCTTAGAAACTATGTTATACATCATAGTTAGATTCCCAGGCCAGACCACAAAAACCTATTTAACCCCTAATATAGCTGTAGGAAAGCCCTCTATGAAAAGGAATAAGGAACTTAATTACTAATTTTTTTTTTGTTGTTGCTATTCAGTTGTGTCTGACTCTTTGTGACCCTATCTGGGATTTTCTTAGCAAAGAAAGTAGAGTGATTTGCCATTTTCTTCTCCAGCTCCTTTTACAGATGAGAAAACTGAGGCTAATAGGACTAAGGGATCTGAGGAAGAAATTGAACTCAAGCCCAGGACCCTTTTCCAAGCATAGGAAAAATTCATTCAGACTTATAACTTCTGAGACCAGGAACCCATCTTCCCTATCTCTTCAATAAAGGTCAGGATTTCCACACAACTCACTCTATATTGACAATGAGAAGAAATTGAGTATAAACTAGGGAAAGGATGGGAGTTTTCAGAGGTAAAAAAAAACATTAGGGGATAATGGGATTTTCCCAACAGTGTACACCTAGGGTGGATGCCCCACTTATCTCTCCCTTTTTTCCCTTCTTTCTTTAGTCCCCCAAATTACCTTGAAATTTTTTTTATTCAATTCAACAGCATTCATTAAGCATCTTCTGTGTGTTAGCCATAGTGCTGGCGTCTGAGTATATAAACATAAAAAATGAAGTAGTTTCCTACCACCAGCAAAATTTTATATTCTACTGGGAATGTAAAATTTAGGAACAAAAGATAGGAATTAAATGCTCAATTCCTCTGACTTCTATCTTTTTCTTTTCTCCCACTTAAAAACCTATAGGGAAAAATTGCACATAGATATAAATGAAGCTCTTAGATAAATAGCAGGTCTTAAGATTCATTTTCTGAAGAAAAAGCAAAATGAATAGTCCCTATGCCCCACACAAAGCCAAGGTGAGAATAGAGGGGTCCTGAATGGGTGGAAATGAAGGGCAAGGGAAGGCAGATGAGGTTGTGGACAAAGGGAAAAAACCAAATCTATGAAACCCACGACTACAGCTGAGTATTTGTGGTGAAGGGGGCTGAGGGAAGAGAAGGGAGGAACAGCAAATGGGTTTACTCTCACTTCTCACCTCCTCCTTCCTCACCCTCAGCCCTACCATCTAGTGACATATAATCACAGGTCTTAGGGTAAAGGTGAGTCAGCAGTGGGCTGAGGGAGAAAAGGAGGGTAATTCCAACCGATAGCACTTTGGAGGCAGAGGACCAAAATAGAAACCCAAGGGAACCTTTCGAGAAGTCAGGCAGATGAGGACTCTGTAAGTACTTCTGAAGTGAAGGAGGATCCCAGCTCTGTCTTTACAATGATGCTTCAAGGAATGGGTGACTCAAACCAGATGTAGTTCTGATGGGGAGTTGCCCGGTTACAAGTAAATGAAATATGGAGATTAACTAAATTATTAGAGGGAATGTGAATGAGTTCATTTTTTAGGCTAAATTAAGTTTTGCAAGATATTGTTTGTGTAATCCCACACTGAGATATATTGGTGTAAAGGGCCTGAATTACTTTTGGAGTGATATATATATATATATATATATATATGTGTGTGTGTGTGATGTTACATATGTGTTATATACATAATATATGTGTTATGTATATTATATGTGGTATATATGTATTGTTATATATTATATATTTATTGTATATATCTTACATGTGTTGTATGTTATATATCATATATGTTATGTATGTGTAACATATATTGCATGTGTATTACATGTGTGTGTTGTATGTTCACTTTATGTGGTTTTACTCCCACCCTGAAACCTGGGGGGATTTCTGCATTGGACAGTAAGAAGGCTGGCACCCACCCTGTATTGCAAGTGCTCTTCTTCCATTTCCTGAGAATTTCATCTGGCACATCAGAGTCTCTCCTCCTAAGTTCTTTTGCACACTGTCTACTGCTCCTTAGAATTGGACATCACCCAGGAACAAAAGGAAGGCGGTGGCTGTGGGAGTTCTCCAGCTAGAGGGACTTCAGAGGAAGCTGGAGGGTGGGGTCAATTGCACATGGCTGAACATGCATGCCCCCTGAGCAACTGAGTGTGGCAAGTCGAAATCACGAGATCCAGCCCTGCTGCTTGCTCGGGTACCTTCTCTGTGGTAGCCTGAACCTCAACCTCTCTTCCTGCTAACCTCCTCCGGGAGCCTTATTATGATCCCTCCTTTTAACCTTGCTTCTCTTTCCTGACACTACTTCCTGACTCTAGTCCTTTGAGTTCTGTGACCCATATTCAGGTTTTCTTGGTCTGGCTTGTTTTCCCTCCTTCTTTGCAGCTGTGAGCCTCTCTGCTGATCTCCCAAACCAAGGAGGTTTCTGTAAGCAACATGGAGTCCTGACCAGAGAGATGGGACAAGGGGGAGCCCCTTTGACTGTTCTCAAAGCCAAACATTTTTGCTATTTTTGTACAGAGCTAATACTTTACAACCTCACTGGCACAGGACTTCACTCAGGAATAGGATTTCAGTGATACTACCACCAGGTGACATGGCCCCCTTTTGTGACTATTTTCAGATTGCTATAGAATTTATGAAAACTAAGCATCTGGCTAGTTTATTATGGCTTTCCACTTCCTGGTCCGAGATTTAGCAGAACTTACTGTGGTCTTGCTCATCCTTTACCTCCAATATTCAGAGCCTTTCTGTCACTTTGCAACATTCACATTTGGTAGCTAAAACACAAAATAGATCTTGGATATACAATTCATTCTTAATAGTCTTTGCTTGTCTTCCTTGAAAAAGTCATACCCATCAATGCCAATCATGAGTTATCACACTAAGAGTTTGTAATGCCAATTAACTCAAAATTTGCATCATGTCTGAAGATTTATGACTTCTCTGGTTACATATGTCTTAGCTTTCTAAAAGGCAAAGACTGAGATCACTGACACAAGGTGTGTCTTCAATGAGAACAAAAGAGTCACTTCAGGAAAATGACATTAACTCATCCCCTCCTGAGCTAATTATTATATTTGAAAAAGGATCCTCCCTTTAATTGATAAGTCATTTTTTCTTTTCATTCCTCTTTATAAGGACAAATAATTTATACAATCCATTTGATTTTCACACTCCTTTAATAACTTAAAAACAGTTGGGAAGTATGAGTGATACAGATCTTTGAATCTGTATATCATTCCTTGTATTGGTGAGTAAAGAATGCTAACTAATATAGCTTAAGTTATTAAACTAATGCTATTTTATAACTTTTTCTATGCAAGTAGGAAAGGTAAAATATGTTTATACACAATGTAATACAATTACTGTAATTATAGCAATGCTTGGAAAATAATTTCTAAAAGGATAGAATATAGATTTTTCAGACCTTTTAAGTAAATGCTAAGTACAATAGCAGATCAATTAATCCTGATTATGTTTTTAGAGCTATGTGACCTTTAATTAGTTACTTATCTATTTCCCCCCAGCATTCTAACCTCTGTTAATTAATTCTACCTACTTAATGCCAGTGTTAGAGAATCGCTATCTCTCTCCAGTGTTATTCCTTGGGAATGAATGGAGATAGGAAGCACACTATCAGAAATCAGACAGCTGGTAAAGTCTGGGACCTAGTTTCATTACTAACTACCTCCTTTTGTGATCTGATCAGGAGACACCATTTTGCCTGGCTCTACTCACATATAAAAAGAGACCAGCAGGAGTTTTCTCTTTCCACAAAAATAAATAAATGAGCCACACACAAGACAAGCCTCCTTGAAGCCAAACCCTGTGATACAGAACATCAGGGAGATAAACAAACTGAGATGGATGAGAAGGAACAGAATGCTGAGATCACTCTAACTGGGTGGAAAACCTCTAGTTCTGCAGCCTCCCTGGAGCCTGTAAGAACTTACCTTGAGATCACCAATATCAGAGCTGTCTTCACCCCTGGCTTTAATAGCCTACTTTTTACTGCTTTCAAGGGAGGGAGTGGTGAATAACCCTGGCCAAGCTGCCTGAGCGGTTACTACCACTGAGCACTGTGGCAGAAAATAATGAAATCATGCTGATTTGGCCTGCTGCAAATTAAACTCTCTGACCTCTGTTGGGCCCTTGATGTTGAATGCAATCCTTTTACTCATTCTTTTATTGATATTCTACCACATCCTCCACAAATGCTCTTCCAGACCTTTTGCACTCTCCATACATGTTCCTGTCACTGTCAACAGATGATTTTGCTTCTTCCTTTACAGAAAAGATTTAAGCCATTTGACATTATCTCTTTCCATTCTCTGTGCCCTCTCCCCTATCCTCCCACCCCTCGTTGCTCATCTAAAAAAATTATCAGTCTTCCTTGATTCTCTCCTTCTATCCTGTCTCAGAGGATATAGTAATCTCCCTCCTTGACAAGCCTAATCTCCCTATGTGTGCCCTTAATTTCCTGTCCTTTTTCCTTGATTCCATCCCTCCTTATCTCCTTGTCATCAACCTTCTTTTGCTTCAAAAATCTTCTTTTTCTTCATTTTCAACCCATCTTTTAAGATGTCTTACTCAATAAGTGTTCTTCTGGGTGCACTCCTTTACTTTCACTCAAAACCCAAAAGTGACTACTACATCAAAGTGAAAAAAATTTGTGGATCTATACTCCCAAAAATATAGTTCATAAGTTGTACTAGTTAATTTACCATTAAGCGTCATTCAGTTGACACAATTGCTTAAAAGTAAAGAATTTAATTCCAATAGTATAGGAAGATAGAAATGATAGCACCTGATAGGATATGAGACAAGGTGAAAGAGAGTAAGAGTTGAGGATGATACCTAGGTAGCAAACCTGGGATGAGTAGGAGAATGGTATTGCCCTCAATAGTAATAGGGAAGTTAGGAGGAAAGGAGAATTTTGGGCAAAAATTGAGTTCAGTTTTGTATATGTTGAGTTTAAGATGGCTCCTGTATATCTAATTTGAGATGTCCAATGTTCATCTGGAGAAATATAGCTAGAGATCAGGAGAGAAGTTATAGCTGGACAAGTAGATTTGAAAATCAATCAATACATATTAATTAAGTACCTAGTATGGTATGATAATTCAATGATAATTGAATCTAAGAGAGTTGATGAAATCACAAAGCCAAATAATATAGAGGAAGAAGAGAAGAGGTCCTTGGACATACTCTTAGGTTTGCAAGTGAGACCTGGGTGAAAATCTAACAAACTGAGGAGTAGTCAAGAAGAAAACCCCGAAAGAATAGTGTCACAAAACCCTAGACAGAACAGAATATCAAAGAGAAGAGGGTGATTGACAGTGTTAAAGGCTACAGAGGTCAAGAAGGATGAAAATAGGGAAAAGACCACCAGATTTAGAAATAAAGAGATCATTTGTAACTTTAGAGGGGGTAATGCATTTGAATGATGAGATGGAAAGCTAGATTAAAAAGAGTTAAAAAATAATCTTAAAGAAAAAGAAGTCAAGACAACATTTATACTTTCCAGGTTCGTCAAAGTCAAGGTAAAAATGGACTGCTATCAGTTTTATACTTTTTAATAATTAGTATAGATTGCTCAGGTAGTAAATGATTTGGGATTCTATGACTTTTAGTCCCTCAAAGTCTGAAAAGGAAAAAAACCTGAATAGCTAATTGTCTCCTTTACTTTGAGGTCTCAATTGATTAAGATCTTCTGATTTTAAATGTTAAAAAAAAAAAAAAAAAAAAGTTATTTCTCTGACTTTCATATCCCATTGAGTTGCTATCTGATTTCTTTTCTCCTCTTCGTATCAAAATATTTGAAAGAGCAATTGACATTTGTTGAATTCATAAGCCTCTGTCAGACTTCACATTGTCTTCAGCTTTCTCTTCCTAATACTTTCTTCCTTTGTTTTCTCATGCAATACCCTCAAACACTTTCACCTAATTTTCTACAATCTGACTTCAATCCATCTTTTCAACCTTCACCTGTGTGTTACCTTTCTAACAGATTAGACTTTGCCATTCCCTGAATTCATACATTTGCTCACATGGTTCCCCATGTTACCCTCTCCCCAATTATCTCCATCTATCAAAATATTACTCATCCTTCAAGAACCAACTCCAGCGTGATTTCTTCAATGAAATTATCATTAATTTCCCCAGATGAAAGTGATTTCTCTTTACTTTCAGTTTTTGCTTCTTTCCTCTTTATTTCCTGTGTTATATTTTTTTGTACATATATGTTAACTCTCCTGCTAAATTTTGAGATCCTACCTGTGTATGTGTTCTTTCTTCCAAGAGAATATCAATTCCTTAAGGACAAGGATTTTTTCATCTTGTTTTTGTATCCCAACTGCTTTGCACAATTGTAAGCACACAGTACTCATTAAAGCAGTGGTCCTCAAACGTTTTAAATAGGGGGCCAGTTCACTGTCCCTCAGACTGTTGGAGAGCCGGACTCTAGTAAAAACAAAAACTCACACTCTGTCTCCGCCCCTCAGCCCATTTGCCATAACCAGAGGGCCACATAAACGTCCTCAGTGGGCGGAAGCTGGCCAGTGGGCCGTAGTTTGAGAACCTCTGCTTAAATACTAAATACTCATTAAGAGAGAGGCAGAGTGGTATATTTAAAGAAGTTCTGGGTTCAAATTCTATATCTGACACTATTTGTTGATCTTGGGGAACCCAATTTTAATTCTAAATCTCTGATCCTGTGCTCTATGATTGATTAATTGCTCAGTAGGTGATCCTAGATTGAGAGTTTGAATGCACCTTAAAGTCTAATTCCCTCCTTTTTCATATGGAACTTGAAGCCTAAGGAATTGAAGTGACTTGTTCAAGCAGTAAATGACAGAGACAAGACCTGAACTTAAATCTTTGCAATTTCTACCACTTAATTTTGTGAATTACTCATAATAAATTTGTGAAAATATTTGTTACATTGATTTATTGCTTGGTCTTTTCATGAAAAATAAAAGAAAATAATACTATCTTCTTTCACAGGGATACTTTATGATTCTCTAGAGAATTAATCAATTCCCTGGAGAACTAAACCCTTATCTGGAGAATTCATTCACCCAATTACAGAACTTAGAGGAGTAAAAAACTCTTGCCCATATGTAATGATTTTGCTCTAGTGGTTTGTCCTCATCACTCCATCAAAAGTAGGTAATTATTGATTGCCTATAAAGGCTTAAATTCTTGATTTCCCCTTCTTTATCCTCATCTAAATCACAGTAGAAAGGTCAAGATTAAAAAAAAAATCCTCTCTTGGAAGCAGTATCTCAAAAGTCTCTGTGATAATCCCATCTTGTTCCCATCAACTATAAAACTTTGAGCTCTAATGGAATATATTTGCCATTGGAATAGTCCCACACTCTATTTGTGGTATTGTGACTAAACTCTAATATCACTAAAGAATTCAAATGTTGAAATGCCCCATGTTGGTAGGGTGCCAACTGTATATCTAGTGAGTAGATGATTGAACTAATTGATACCTGGTCTCATGCCAGCTGATTAATGAGGTTCTGAGGGAAGAGAATAGGTTCCTCTAGCTTGGAGGGAAGGATTCTTCAAGCACTATTGATTGAACTGAAGAAATAGTTTCCCCTGAAAACAAGGGACAAGCTCTCTCAGATTCCTCCTATCCACATGTAGTATACCCCCAAAAGAGAAATGATAATCCATAAGAAGATAACAGACAAAATGCTATATAAGTGTTACTATTGTCAAAGTTTGGCACAGTCTTAGCATTATTATCTTCCTCTCAAAGAGGAAATTGCAAATGACTCTCTCTCACCTAGTAGGGAACTAGAAATGCTGAGTCAGAGGCAGCCAATGGAGAATGTGCCCTTTGATGTAGAACATGACCTCTGAGGTAGAATGTGACCTTTGATGCATTATACCTTTGGTCAAGGAAAAAGTTAGTGGGAAAATGGGGGTGTCTTGTGTTTTTCCCCTCTCTGTTTCTGGGGCAGAAGTCTGAAGAGGATCAGTTCACATAAATTGGAAGCCTGCAGGTTCTAGCATGGATTTTGACTTTTTAAATATAATTTCTAGACTTAACATTAATTCATTTAGGACTTAGGTTTATCTTCTCCATAGACATAGTTATAAGAAGAGATTGTTTTTTAAATTAAAGGTAAATTCCCCATCCAAACAAATTATTTTGGCAGATTGGCATATTCATTTTAAGATCAAACAGTCAAAATGTACTTTAGTCAATTTTTTTTAATCTGCCTGTAATTTATCAAGGCACAGTGTCAATGCTGATGATTACAGCATTTTAAAGATTATAGAAGTTTATTAATAATTGAGTTATTTTGAATAGTGATGTAAGACTCCCTATGTCCATTTTTGAGGTCCTATAACCAATTTCTATGAACAACCTGGTCTGTTGGCCAAAGGCCAGTTCCACAAGAAATTTCATTGCCCTAAAACCAGGTGGACTATGCATTTAGGTGGCTTTTATCTGGGGGTTTCCCCTTCAAAGCATCTCTACGAAGGTGGAAATATATAAACCCATTTTAGTATTGCACAATCATACAGAATTGTAAAATGAGGTACAAAATAATTATATTTGGGAAGTGAATTTTCCTGTTAATCTTTATTTCCCTTCCTCATTTCTATAAGTAGATGACATTTTAAAAAGTCTATATGTACTTGTTATAATCCCTTTAGACTGAATTATCTAGTCTTTCTCCAAGAGACTATCACTTCACTGTTTTAGCAGCAATGTGTTCTTCTCCTGCTGCACAGCCCCTTTTCTGTTATTGCTCATATCTGCACTCCTGGAACCTCCCAGACTAGACACTTCAAGCTAACCAATACTTCCTTGCCTGCGATGTCAGAGCTAGAAACTAACCAGGCACATCTGGGCCTTGCCATTCTTCAGTTTACCTGAGCTAATCTCTTACCTGACTAAGTCAGAGAGTGATAACCCAGGGTTCCCATTCATCAAACTGACAAGAGCTTGGTATAATGATGGGCTAAGTCCTAGGAGCAGCCTCTCACCATACAATCATTGATTGTCTCCTGCCTTTGGTCTGATTATGGTTTTTTTTTTTTTTTTCATAAGTAGGCCTAATTAAGAAAGTTCCTAATTGCCTCCTGACAGGCATTTCTGTATTTACAGAATAATAGCCAAGTTGAAACCTAAGTGTTTCGTCAAACACAGTGATACCATTCTTGTTTCCAGCAAGTTGTTTCTTTGTTAAAAAGCTGGCTGAAGGGAAAAAGCAATTAGAGAGGAACTGGATCAGAATTTAAATACAGCAGGTCATTCAATATACCTGAGTTTTTTGGTGGGAGTATTTGATTATTCCTCTTGGATTTTATCTCCAATAAATTTTAGGATATTACACTTCCAGGCTTATTTGGAAATGGTTTTTCCTGGAATGATGGAAAGACCATTATGGAAACAGAAACAAAACAAACTAAAAACAGGAAAACAAAATAAACAAGAAAAAATTAAAAAACCCAAACTCTGTTGGAGGTGAATCAAAAGTACTTCATTTGGATGAGTTTTCCTAATGTGTCCACCCACCTTGATTAGTAAAAGAAGACTAAAATTATATATAGAATCTGCAAATTAAAAACAATCATTGACCTAGATCCTCTTTTTATTTGCATGAGATATTTCCATAGTACTCTGGGGAAGCCCACAGTTTCAAAGTAGGCTCTTTATCCTCAGTCAGCTTTTGCTGAGTCCTGGAACCTTATTTCATTTTCTACATGTTGCATTGCTTAAGGACTAAGTAAGCCATGACCTCTGTGCATGGAGTCAATGCAGCAAAATGATGCTCAGGTATAAGTATCATTTGGCTCCATTAGAATATACATACACATAAAATAAGTAAAAACTTGGAACTCATATCCAAGTATTTATCAATTGAGTTTTAAGGAGTTTCCAAAATTGGCAAAATACAGTTTTAGTGGATGCTACTATTTTCCTCATCTTAAAAATGAGGAAGAGAAGGCTCATAGAGATTGAATGACTTGTCCAGTCACACAGCTTATATGAATTTGAGGCAGAATTTGAATTCAGATCTGTCTAATTGCAAACCCAGTAATTACTGTATTACTTAGCTGTATCAAATAAATTAAACTTTGTTCCTTAAGCTGGACCAGTGAATCTAGAATCTAGAATAAAGTTTTGGGGGATTAGTGATAAAGTGAAATGAGGTGGGGGGATCTCATATTTGCATCTCTAGTTTCATGTATAAAAAATAAGAAGTTTGCCATAGAAATTAGTCACAACAGTTAGGCAAGAGAGCAGGCAAAAAAAAAAAAAAAAGTACATACATACTATATATATGTGTTTGTGTGTGTGTGTGTGTGTGTGTGTGTATGTATGTATATGTGTATGTATGTATATTTCTGGCCAAAACAGAAACACTATTTACATTCGCTGAGATTCAGTGTTCTATCCACTATACTACCCAATTGCCCTCAATGGCAAAAACAAAAGTAATGTTGTTGAAGGGGTATACAAGAATCTATAGGAAAAGAAGGATAAATTAAATGAAGAGTTTCATAAATTTATAACAAATTTAGCATAACAAAAAGTTATCAAACTGTGCATACCCTTTGATCCAGCAGTGTTTCTACAGGGCTTATATCCCAAAGAGATCTTAAAGAAGGGAAAGGGACCCCACATGTGCAAAAATGTTTGTGGCAGCCCTCTTTGTAGTGGCCAGAAACTGGAGACTGAGTGGATGCCCATCAATTGGAGAATGACTGAATAAATTGTGGTATATGAATATTATGGAATATTATTATTCTGTAAGAAATGACCAGCAGGACAATTTCAGAGAGACCTGGAGAGACTTACATGAACTGATGCTGAGTGAAATGAGCAAGACCAAAGAGATCATTATATACTTCAACAACAATACTATACGATAATCAATTCTGATGGACGTGGCCCTCTTCAACAATGAGATAAACCAAATCAGTTCCATTTGTTCAATAATGAAGAGAACCAGCTACACCCAGCGAAAAAACTATGGGAAATGAATGTGAATCACAGCATAGCATTTCTACTTGCTCTGTTTTTGTCTGCTTGCATTTTTTATTTCCTTCTCAGGTTATTTTTACCTTATTTCTAAATCTGATTTTTCTTGTGCAGAAAAATAAATGTAGAGATATGTATACAAACATTGTATTTAACATATACTTTAACATATTTAACATGTATTGGTCAACCTGCCATCTGGGGGAGGGGATGGGGGAAGGAGGGGAAAATTGGAACAAAAAGTTTTGCAATTGTCAATGCTGAAAAATTACCAATGCATATATCTTGTAAATAAAAAAGCTATTAAAAAAAGCATAGAAATGTAATGCTTTGTTTTGTTTTTCTTCTGAACATAACAAACACTAAATAAAATCAGTATTCCATATACAGAGTAGATAATGAAAATTGCCCATAAAACCATGATTCTCTATTATGTATTGTTTGCTTTCCATTTTAAATATAAAATAAATTAATTATGTTACTTTCAAAGCTGTCCTGCTCATCTGTTTCCATGGAACTCCTTTATGTTTCTGTGCATTTTAAAATTATATTTCTTTCTTTCCTTGTTTTCTTTTTGAATAATATTATTGCTATTCTTCAAATCCTTTCTCCTTCCTCCTTGCCCCATCAGTTTAAAAAAAAAAAAAAAAAAAAAAAGGAAGGGACAAATCCTTGTAACAAAAATGCATGGTCAAGCCAAGAATCTACACAATTTCCATATCTGAAAATGAATTTCTCATTCTTCACCTTGGTCCTCAGAAATTGTTAGCCATTCAGTTGTTGAAATATCTTAAGCTTTTCAAAGTTACTTGTCTTTGCAGTATTGTTATAATTACATAAATAGTTCTCCTGATTCTGTTCCCCTCACTTTGCACTGATCCATACAAGTCTTTCAAATTTTCTCCAAAAACAATTGTTTTCATCATTTTATACAACACAATAAAACTCTATTAGGATATCTTCATATACCATAATTTTTCAATCATTCCCCAATTAATAGGCCTAGTCATGATATTGCTAGGTCAAATGGGATACACAATTTAGTAACTTTTGGAGTATATTTCTAAATTGCTTTCTATATAGGATGAACCCAGTATACAGCTTCACCAATAGTGCAATAGTGTGCCTATCTTCTCATAACTCTTTCAAGAATTATCCTTTTGCTCTGTGTGTGTGTGTGTGTGTGTGTGTGTGTATAATCTTTACCAATATGGCATGAGGTAGAAACTCAAGTTTCATTTCTCTAATTATTAGTTATTTGAAGCATTTTTTCTATAGGACTATTAACAACTTGAATTTCTTTTAAAACTATATGTGCTTAGCTTTTGAAGATTTATTTATTGGGGAATGACTCTTATTCAGTTGTATTCATATCAGTTCTTATATTATTTGGACTCTAGACATTTACTAAAGAAATTTGCTGCAAACATTTTTCTTTCTAGATAATTATTTCTCTTCTAATTTTAGCCAAATTGTTTCTATTTGTAAAACTATTAATGGAATCCACATTTTCAAAATTTAATCAAAATTTTTCTTTTTTTCCTTATATCAGTAATTCAGTCATTAATTCTTACCAATTTATAATTATAAAAGATATTCCCTTCCCGTCTCTAATTTGTTTATGAGTATAATTTAAATGTAAGCTAAGTGTCCATTTGGAGTTTTGCTTGGCATATCATGTAAATGTTAATCTAAAATTCATTTTTAATGGCCAACTTTCCCAGTAAATTTTGTATGAATGGTAAATTTTTATCCTGGGTGTTAGGTTTACCAAACACTATGCCACTATGTTCATTTGCTTCTATATGCTATATATATATATATATATATATATATATATATATATATATTCTGTACAATCATAAACTTTTGTCTTTTTTTTTTTTAAACAGTAGCAAACAAGGAAAGCTGAGATGATAAACCAAGTTGAGGGTAGGAGTCCGTGATAGAGGGATGCCACATAGATATTACAGTAGTCTTCAAAATGTAGAAGTGACATAGGGAAGTACTATTCTGGACCTGATTCTGATCAGAATTCAAGAAAGAAATGCTAGCTGAAATATAAACAACAGGAACCTGGGGAACAAGTGACAATTCCATCTGACATGCATTGTTGATTTGGGGAGAGTTCAGAGAAATGTTAAGTGGAATTCAATGGCCTAAAGTTTTGAAGAGGAAATTGACTGAGAAGTGATGGGAAACTCTTAAGAATAATAATGATAATTTAAAAAACTCTGACATGAATAGAAATTATTCTGAGAGGGGAAAAAAAGAAGCGTTGCCTAAAGAAATCAATGTGGATATACAAGAATATCATCAGCAGTATGGAGTTTAAGGATTTTTATAGCAATAAAAGCAAATAACTAATGAAAAATAAAACAAGTATCATCATCTTATAAGAATTTTTAATAACTCTATATTTGGGGGTCATTAATCTACTTTCCATTCTGGAAAGACATTTGGACTATGCAAAGTCTTTAAGAGAGTTATCTAGACCTAACCTATGGACACTTTCAAGAAGAACATGAATATTCAGACTTTTCACAAACAACATTCAATGATGAGCTATTTCTTTTCCATCTCACAATTAATTGAAAGTAGAGAATACAAAGATTCCATCTGACTTGTTTCCTGTTTATGAAAAAAAAAAATTAAAAGAGTAGAAAAAAATTCTATCTTACAGGTTCTTTTATAACAGAGAATTTCCAGTCTGTATGTAGTGGGTATCTGAAGCTCAAACAGAGATTCTGGGATATCATCTCTCCATATGGAGAAGATGGGAGCCTGAATCTGGGATAGTCATGATGACATCTTAGTGAAATGCTTTGAAAAGATCATGGAGCATGTTTTCTAGTTCTATTTGGTCAACTACATGTTGAAGAGGAGATTTATTGACCAGCTGCAGAATTATTCCAAAAGGCTTATCAGATTCATCTTCTTCCTATTTGGCTTCATTTGGTAATTCCTTAGCTCATGGAATCCAATGAAAGATCATTTTGTTAAGAGGAGAAGCCTTAGGGCCTCTCCTCCTCTGAGGAGTGCCCTCCCAACCCCCAAAAGACTTGGTCCTTTATCTTTTCATTTGTGTCCTTCTAAATCCAACTCAGTAGAGGCTGAGATGAGGATTCATCTGGAAACTGAACTGGTTTGAGTTAACTTCCTCTGCCTATACTCTAGACTGCAGTGCTATAAAAAAGAATATGCTCGTTAGGAATTAGAGGGGGAAAAAAAAAAAAAAATATATATATATATATATATATATTCTTGTTATATCTTTTAATTCAATGTCCTATTATAAAAGCTATCCAATGTTAAGCCATTAAAGGAAACTAGGGCATTAGATAGTGGAACCCTAATCAGGGAGAGAGAGATACATTGTGTGTGTTGGGCGCTGATAGCATCAGGGAAGAAAACTCCTGAGTGCCAAAGCTCACAATCTAAAGGAGGAAAGAACATGAAAATAAGTCTCTATAAATAAGACATATATAGTATCTATTGGAAGTATTAACAGACCGAAGAAACTAACAGAAAGGAAAAATCAGAAAAAAGTTTCTTCTAAAAAGGGGGATTTCAGCCAAGAATTGAAAGAAGCCAAGAAGCAGAGATAAGGAGGGAACAGCCCATGAAAATACTCAGTTTGGAGAAAGATGGAGTCTCTCATTGAAGGAAAAGCAGAGGCCAGTGTCACTGGCTTTTAGAGTATGTTAAGGTTAGGGGAAAGCAAGAAATAAAACACCTGGAAAAGTAGAAGGGACTAGGATGCAAATGGTCTGAAATACCAGAAGATTTACAATTGTTTCTGAACTTGTTAAGGAGTTACTGGAATATATCTAATGAATTATGAGTGTAGGCAGAGAATGATATGGTTTGATCTGCACTTTAGAAAGATTAATTTGACATTTGAGTGAGGACGGTTTGGGGTTGGAAACGCATGAGGCATGGAGAGAAACTAGTTGGCTACTAAAACAACCCAGGTAGGAGAGGATAAAAGCCTCTGCCAAGGTAGAAACATCAAAGGAGAGAAGGGGGCATATCAAAGAGATGTTACAAAAGTAATGTCAATAGGATATTGGAAACAGTTTTGGACTTGTGAGCTGAAAGAAACTAAGAAATTGAGGATGACTCCTTCAAGTCTGAATGACTGGGAGGATGATGGTGTCCTTGATAGTAACAAAGATTACTTAGGAAGAGGGAAATGTTTAGGGAGAAGGGTAACAAGTTCATATCTGGACATCTGAAGTTTGAGATGTCTGTGGGATAACCAGTGGTTAATTGGAGATATGAGCTAGGAACAGAATAAATAGAACTGAGAATCATCAGTAGAGAGACAAAAATGGAATACATAAGAGCTGATGAGATCACCACATCAAATTGTCTAGAGGGAGAAAAAGAGACAGCCCAGGAGGGCACTGGAGAACATCCACCTTTAGTGGATATTATATCAAAGAGATAGGAAACTTTAGAAAAATGCATTAAGCAGAAAAGAGCTGTTACCAGTGTCAAAATATTCAAAAAGGTCAAGAAGGATGAAGATTTTTAAAAGGACATTAAATATGGGAATTAAGAAATTATTGTAATTTTGGAAAGCAGTTTGGATTGAATAATGAAATCAAAAGTCAGTCTTATCTGAAAGTTAAGAAGAGAATGAGAGATGAGGAAATGGAGGCATTGATTCGAACTACCAAAATAAAGGAGAGAGGTTGCAATAAAATAGTCCAAAAGGCAAAAGATATTGAACTAGAATAAAATTAACCAATGAGATCTCCAAAGAAAAAGAGGGATAAGGAGGGTCAATAAGGAAATAAATGATTTTAAAAAAAGATGGGTTGATCAATGGCAAAGTAATAAGCTAAAAATGCACACTGAGTGCTCCATTAGTACACTCCGAATGTCCAGAAAAAGTGAGGAAAGCCTCTGGCATATTAAGTAGACCTGCATGTCAACATTTGTTGGAGAACATGGACAAGAATCATACAGGATTAAAATTCAATAAATATTTATTAAGTGACTACTATGTACTAGGAACATGCTAAGTGCTATAGATACAAATAAGAAAGATATCTCCTGCTCTCAAGGTGCTTACAATATCATGTGGGAAAACATTACACAAAGGAAGATTAAAAGGGTTAAGGGGCACCAGGGAGTACCAGGCATAGTTAGCTCATAGACAAGCAGATTTGCTGATGAAGAATAAATGAAGAAGATTGTGGGTCCCTGTACAGAAAGGCACTGAGTAGTATTTAGTGGTCTATCCTTAAATCCTTCAATCAGAAAGGATAGACAACTGAGGGTGAATTAAGAAGGTATACACCATTCCACTTGAGTCATTCTTCTTGGCTAAGAGATTTCAAGGGATCAATTTTCCCTAGCAGGAATATGGGGGATGGGAAGACACATCTCTATATAGGGGAAAAGATGAGGAGTTCCCTAAACCAAAAAAATCACTGATCCAGTTCATTAATTTATATATAAAATACACACACACTTGCTCACAACCCTTAGCCTTAAGGTGGGTAGCTATCATTCAGATGTGTAGAGAAGAAAGCTAAGTTGAACAGATGATGGGAAATGGAGTTACCAGAAAGGTTTTAAGTTTACCAGGAAGGATGGTTAGGCAAGCATATATTGTGATCTTCAGTAGTGAAAAGGGCTTCTAGGGGCTTATGGTGAGGGAAAAATAAATTGATATATTTCCCCTTCACCCTTCTCTTCTCTAACTTCTTCAGTGAGAAGTGCCAGTAATTTTTTTTTTCTTCCTGACACTGATAACTAACCATTCAAATATTTACAGTTTTTAATTATTAATTTTATCTTAGAATCACAAAATCTTAGAGATGGAAGGGATTTGAGTTGTCATCTAGCCCAAGCCATATCTGAACAGGAATTCAATCTCTAACATTATAATAATAGGCCACACTTCTATAGTACTTTTAATGTTGACAAAGCTCTTGTTTTATAATAATCCTTTGTGACAGGTAGTGCAGTGTTATTATCCCCATTCTGCGAAACTCCGAGAAGCAAGTAACTTGCTCTGAATCACTTTTACTTCACAACATCCCATTTACAGTGTCCCCTTAGCCAGCTCCATAATCTTTTTACTCCTTATAGTCAAATAAGTAAAAGTAGGGAGGGGGGAAGAAAAAAAATAGGTTAATTTTGAACTATTTTTTGATAGAGAACTTATTTTATATTAAGGGAAAATGCCTCTTACTGTATTTGTGTAAATTTTGGATGAAACAATTATCTGCCTTAGCTGTATTATTCAGAAAATGGATTTCAATTAGAGGACTGGTTATAAACCTGGGGTACATGTGCCCCAAGGTTAATGTGGAGAGATTTTAAGGAATCCATAAACTTGGAGAGAAAAAAAAAAACTTTATGTTCACTAACCTTTAACTGAAATTTGGCATTTTGTTCAATTATAAATTTTTTTAAAAATATCAGTCTGAAAAGGAGCTATAAACTTCTTCAGGCTACTAAAGAGGTTTATGACATAAAAGTTAAGAACCCCTGAAATAGGTCATTGTGGATTTGAATGATAGCTACCCACCTTAAGGCTAAGGGTTGTGAGCAAGGGTGTGTATATTTTATATATAAATTAATGAACTGGATCAGTGATTTTTTTTTGGTTTAGGGAACGCCTCATGAGAAAAATCATTTCACCTATATAGAGAAAAATTTAATGACTTGCCTAGATTGGCACAGAGCCATTATTTGTCAGAAGTGGGACTTGAATCTGTCTTCCTGTTTTTGGGGACTAACTTTCTCTCCATTTCTTCATGTTTCCTCTAAGGCTCAAGTGATAAGTACCTTAAAGAGTTCTTTTAAATATCTTCACTAATCATAGCAAAGCAAATTGATTCTGTATTCCATAGTATTACTCCTCCAAATCATATCATTAAAGCAGACAAGATCAATAAAAATTTTGATCTGGAATAGGACTTAACTAAAGATCAACATTTTGTAGCAGTGCCCAAATGTGTATCAATCAAAAAAAAAGTATCCAAGATACTGTGTAACAAAATAATCACAAAAGCCCCCAAGATCCTATAATGCCATTTTTACAAAATAAAATAACAGTACAGGTTCTTTCTTTGTTAGTATCTTACTCTAGTCACCTATATCCTTTTCATTCTTGTTTTTCTTTGTGTGTGTGCGTGTGTGTGTGTGTGTGTATGTGTGTGTGTGTGTGTGTTCTTTTTCTCCCTTGAACTCCTTATCTCTCTAATCCCTTATCCTTAATGTTCTAGCTTTATCTTTCACTCCACCATTTTCTTCCCTGTTTTCTAAGCCTATCTCCCTCCCCAAGCAGCCTCCTCAGGCTTGCCTGCCATCTGATCCTGCCTTCCCTTTCCAGGACCGTTTCCTCTCCCCATCTCTTTCATTTTCCTTACAGCTATCTGAGCAGAACAATACTGGAGACCAGGTTGGCACACTGACAAAAAAAGAGAAGAACAGTTGGAAAGAAAAGTTTGCTCATAAAGAAGGAGAGAAGCATCTTAAAAATATCTGTGGGAAGGTGTTTGCCAAATCATCTGCTTCTTCAGATGTGGAACTTACAACAATATGGTTTCAACTTCTGTGGAGGAGGGCTACGATGAAGTACCTTCAGGTTGTGAGAGGACTGAGTGGAGATAGGTGGAATTCTCATGTAGATTACAGACCCCAGCAACTCAGCCCTGAATAGAAGATTTATACCCACAGCCCACCCCATCATTCCACCACCCCACTTCTTTTCTGTTGCTGGAATTCAAAGAGCCAAATTTGGCCCTTAGATGTGAGTCTTGACTCCCACTGAAGCCAAGCAGTTCATATGTATGTATACAGAGGAAGTATTGGACTACAGGGATCTGGGTTAAATAGCAAAAGTCAAACTGTGTTTATTTGCTCATACCTTTATAAATGAACTACAAGGAATGCTGCACCTGAGCACTTTATTATAATCATTAAAATATCAATACACAGTAGAATTTAAGTTCCTACAGTGGGCATACAGAATAATAGCACTATCTTATCCCGTGTCCTTAGTTCACTAAACCTAAGCATTACGGGAATATAAGTAATAATAAATTTCTGAGGGACCAGTCTTGCAGGGAGAAAACTGCTATCCTCTCTAGAGAATTTAACAGGGACTGAAACACAAGAACAATTCAGTGTGTTTTAAATAGTGTCCCCTGTAAATTTCATGAAATGCCTCCCACCTGGTTTTTATTTGTTTCTGCATAGTTGAAGGTACAAGGCTGAACAGTGGTCCTTGGTCAAAGTTGTGAAATAGCTACCAAAGGAAGACTCTTCTTTTGAGCCCCTGCATTGGTGGTCCCCATTGTCCCTTGCTTTAGGCTTTCTGAGTCCCTGGAGTTCTATTCCCCAGTTTTGATCAACAGATCAAAGTCCAAATTGATGTCACTCACACTTCAAGGAGAATTCAGTTTTAATTCTTGTTATCAATTAGCAAGGTATTAACATGTTAAGCCTCACTCCATAGCTAGTTTAGGTCTCATCATTCAAAAAAACAATTTAACACACATTAAGGATTACTATGTACAAAACATTGCTCAAGCAATCTGGGATCCCAAGAGCCCGGATGGGGTGGGCGTTAGGGGGGAGAGTGGAGATTGTTCTTGCCCTCAAGAAACTTACTTTTTTTTTAAGAAGGAAAGAGATTAATGACAATAAAACAAAAATAACATAACAAAAATACCTTCAGGGCTGACATCAAAAGTTTGATATTAAATTATGTAAAGGACCATGGTCAGTACTTGCCCTAGTCCTTTGAGATTAAGCTAATCATTTCAAAGCTGCTGTTTCCAAGATAGTTCTCAAACACTTTGACTCTGACTACCAGGGGCTACCCAAGATTCATTTGGGTTAAAGAGCAGGAAGCAACTGAAATGCTGGTCAAGATGAGCTAAATTTCTGGGAGACTAAAAAGAACATAGAGGAGGCATGAGGAAGAGTAGAAATGTCTCAGCCTTAGACCGTGAGCTGGGAATGGGACTAAAATATTCCTGTTGCTGGGACATCCTGGAAGATAAATGTCAGAGTACAAAGAGACAATTCCATGGAAAATCCTTTTCAGATGGTACAGAATGAGCAAAGAAAGAAATAATAAATGTATTTGCCTGTGTAAAAGCAAAGTTAATTATGATCATTAATGCTTAATTATAAAGCAGCAAAATGATTATCTAGATAATGATATGAGTTATATTAACTTTGTTGTGAGTTTTGCTTGATTACAACACTAAACTCTGTACAATTCCTTGCCCTTGTGACATAATTGTCTGTTCATGCCTTTAAAAACTGAGAGGGAGCATTTTAATGTAGTAAGATGAGATGAAAGGCCATTCTACTTCTTTTTAAGAGGGACTAAAATCATCTCACTATCTTCTGGTAGTTAGGCAGGATAAACCATCCTAGACTCTAATTAAAATGATACATAAACCAGACCACTTCCTTTCTCTCTTTCTCTTAAGTACTGGTTGTAAAATTTGACCCTAAAGGAAGAAAAAATTTTCTTAGAGACTTTCCAACCATTTCCATTGTTTGACATGCTTGTAAATTTCTAAATTTGCTAATATATGGTTAAATTCATACATTGATTGAATGCCTGCTATATGTTTATCATGCTTTGAGAAGGAAATTAGTACATATAGACTGAGGTGGTAGGGCATGATATAGGAATTAGATAGGGAGGGGAGGAGATTATGTTTGGGGGGGGGTGTGGCAAAAAAATAGAATAATAATGGTGTAGAAGAAAGAACCCTCAACTAGGAGATAGAGTAAAAAGGACCTGGGCTTTAAGGCTGGCTCGGCCCTTTAACTGTTTATGTAAATTTAAGCAAGTAAAAACTTTTTGTGGATGCCAGGCTGAGTATACAGACGAAGAATTGCCAATAAAAGGCGATTTTGTTCATTATTATGTAGCACATTAGGGCTTTGGGTTCACTCTCTCAAATCTAGCTAGTATGTAGGGTCCCTAAAGCAATCTTAATTAGTGTTACCTCTTTCTATGAGTAACCCTAGAGCAGAGATGGGGAGCAGACCCTAGGCAGTTTCAGACCCATGAAATCATTTCCTATGGCAACTTCAGGTACTGATGAGCTGAAAGCTAGATACAACAAATTCTTGCTGCTTGAGTTCTATAAGTTGATAATTTTGTACAGCCAGGAAATGATGTTTTAAATATCCAGATGGCTCCTGGCAGAAAAAAGGGTTCCCCCTCCCTGCCTTAGAGCATTAAGCGAAGTGGAGAGAGTTTTTTCTGCCTGATTTTATGGCTCACAAGGATCCATCTAGTATTCTCTACCTCCCTATCATCGTGAATTAATATTTCTCTCATTATCATCTGACCAGTGACTATTGCCTCACTATCATTTTGACCAGTTGATCTTTCTTCAATATCAACTAACTAATGAATATCAATTTGCTTTCACAAAGAATAGTTATTGAGAAAATGTAGCAAGAATAAAAGTACAAAGCCTTAAATCTGGAGCCTCTTCTCCCTTGCCATCTCAGTTCCTGGGAAGAGTGAGTTCAAACTTAAAATCATGACTCCCGAGTAAATTTCTGGGTGTGGCAAAGCTGATGAATGAGTGGCTTCCCAGTTTGCAGGATGTGGTTTCTCAGCTCCTGAGCTGATTATTGCTGGGCTAGATGAAACAGGTCAATTATCCCAGCGGGCTCCTCTCTGGGCTGGGCTGCACTGATTACCAGGGATCTTAGTTAAGGATTCCAGATGCTATACCTCTGGTGACTCCTTTAAAGTTAAGAAGCTCACAAGGTTGTAATCATTTCTATTTCATCATCAACATTCATTCATCTAAGATAAAGAAAGAATATACACAACAAATACAGAAAGACATCAGCATTATGCATTTAGGTCTATATGGTGAGTGGCTGAGGAGATAAGACTGCCCTGACACTTCATTCAGCTACTACTACCTGAGTCTTCACCTGTAGACTTGTAGCATTTATCTTTCCTCTAAAGTCACCAGAGAAGACAGATAGGGAAAGAAAGAGAAGCAGAGAGAAAGAGAGGGGGAGAGAGAGAGAGAGAGAGAGAGAGAGAGAGAGAGAGAGAGAGAGAGAGAGAGAGAGAGAGAGAGAGAGAGAGAGAGAGAGAGAGAGAAATACAGAGAGAGAGAGAAATACAGAGAGAGAAACAGAGAGAGAGACAGAGAGAGAGAGACAGACAGAGACAGACAGAGAGACACACAGAGAGAGAGACAGAGAAACAGAGAGAGAGAAACAGAGAGACAGAGAGAGAGAGAGAGAGAGAGAGAGAGAGAGAGAGAGAGAGAGAGAGAGAGAGAGAGAGAGACAAAGACAGAGAGACAGAAATAGAGGAAAAAGAGAGAGGAGAGATGGGGGCAGGGGGAGAGGGAAAGGAAGAGAGGGAAAGAGAAAAAAGGAGAGAGAGAGAAGAGACAGAGAGGAGAGAGAAGAGACAGAGATAGAGACAGAGAGAGGGATACAGAGACAGGCAGAGATAATGAGGGAGAGAAAAAAGGAAGAAGGGAGAGAGAGAAATAAATAGAGAAAGGTTCAAGTCTTTTGGATGCACACTCAATTCTGGCTCAGCAGTCAATTCAAAGGTTTGGTTTGGTTTTTGTCATCACTAAATAAGCCAAGAGGAAATAGTTTATCACCATTTAGAAGACAGACCAAGTAGTTCTGTCATCAAAACTGGATTACAGGGTCGTAGAATTAGAGTGAGAAGGGGCCACTGAGTCTTTATTTTTCAGAAGGAGATAGAATCAACAGCTAAGTGGTACAGTGGCTAAAGCATACAGTTTAGAGTTAAAAGACCTGAGTTCAAATGTGACCTCAAATACCAGTTGTATGATGCTGGGCAAACCTTTAACTTCTTTTTACCTCAATTTGCTCAATTGTGGGGAAAAATAAAACAAACAAACAAAAAAAAAAAAAAAACCAAAAACCACCTACCTTGCAAGGTTGTTGTGAGGATCAAATGAGATAATTATAAAGTCCTTAACATAGTAAGAGCTATATAAATGTTAGCTATTATTATTGTAACTATCGTAATAGATTGAATAAGAAGGATAAAATAGAATAAAAGATAATCTTTATGAATATATAAAAGACCAAGTGAAGGGTAGCATAATAGAAAGAAATAATGAAATCAAGGGGGAGGAGCAGGTATAGAAAGAAGGAAATGACCTCAGCTTTAGACCTATTGAGGTTAAAGTATCTGTGGGAAACTCAAGTGGAGATGTTTTATTCTTTATTTTTTTATTCTCAGCACAAGGCACTGTGCTTAATAAACAATATGTATTTAATAAATACTCATGAATTAAGTTCAAAAGAGAAGGAAGGGTTAAAGAGATAGCTTCTGCAATTTTATGCAGAAAAGAGATAGCTAAAATCAAGTGAGACTATAGGGAAAGAGGGCCAAAGACAGGTACTTGGGAAATACCCATTTAATCTGAAGAGAGTGAATGCCAAGAAGAAAGTGAAGAAGAAATTACAGAGGCAATATAGGTTGAGTATATAATTACAATACAATTTTATATATCACTTTAAGTTTCACAAAGCACTATTTAAACCTCACATTAACCCTGTGAGGTAGGTACCATTGTACAGGTAATAATAATCTCATTTTACAAATGAAACATATTCAAAGAATTCAAGGGGCCATAGTCACAGAGACGTCAAGTATCAGAAGCAGGATTTAAGCCCTAGATCTCCGGAATATTTCTCTGAAGACAAAGAAAGAAAAAATATCTAACAGAAAGGAGTGGTCAGTATCAAAAGATGAAGTTAGATCAAAGACGCTGAATACTGAAAAAAGGTCATTGGATTTGTCACCTAAAAGTTCACTGACAATCCTTGAGAGAGAAATAGCAGAGAATGGAAGGGGACTAAGTTTAATTTCAAGATATTAATGAAAGTATATGGGGAAGTCTACGAATTGGATCTAGGTAACTTTTTCAAGAAGCTTAACAATGAAGAAGAAGGAGATGGAACAGTCACTGGATTATATAGAAAGGTACAGGGAAGACCTTTTTAGACTTGAAAATATTTGCAAGCATATCTTCAGGAGCCATCAGAAAGGAAGAGATTGAAGAAACTGTTGTTTGTCTTTCATTATCAGAAGAGGAAAGTGAGACTGGTGACTCTGCCAGCCTCCTTCACTTAGATCCAATACACTCGAATGTCATGATATCCCCTCCCTGATGTCATGGTCCTCTTCAAGAAGGAAGGACAAACAGCAACAATCTAAGAAGAGGACTCATGACATCAGGAAGCAGATGCCATGACGTGAAAGTGAATTGAAGTTAAGTGAGGGAGGCTGTGCATAGTCATCAATCTCACTCTTTTTAAAGCTAAGGTCTTTAATCTGTTTGACTGAGGAACATCTAATCAGCAAGGATTAAGATTAGTAAAGAAAGAGGCAGAGAATGGCCTTAGAATGGCCTTAGAATGGCCTTATATCTAGTCAAAAAAAAAAAAAAAAAAAAAAGAAAAAAAAATCCAATCTGATAGAAAAAGACTTTTAGGGTTTGGGGCCAAAACAGAAACAAGTACTATTTATATTCATTCTAAGCCAATCAGAGCCCAAACAATGACCAAGTGGGGCTTGGTCTGGGACCTGTTATTGGCCAATCTAGGAGATCCAGAAGGATTTGAGTTTAAGGCATAATCCTTAAGAAAGAAATGTAGCTCCTAAACCCCAAGATATTTAGTGAGGTTTTAATGATAAAAGTTTACCCTATGTGGGCAGAGGAAAGAAAAGGAAGGAAGGAAGGAAGGAAGGAAGGAAGGAAGGAAGGAAGGAAGGAAGGAAGGAAGGAAGGAAGGAAGGAAGGAAGGAAGGAAGGAAGGAAGGAAGGAAGGAAGGAAGGAAGGAAGGAAGGAAGGAAGGAAGGAAGGGAAGAAAAGGAAGGAAGGAAGGGAAGGAAGGAAGGAAGGAAGGGAAGAAGAAAGGAAGGAAGGGAAGAAAGGAAGAAAGGAAGGAAGGAAGGAAGGGAAGAAAAGGAAGGAAGGAAGGGAAGGAAGGAAGGAAGGAAGGGAAGGAAGGAAGGAAGGAAGGAAGGAAGGAAGGAAGGAAGGAAGGAAGGAAGGAAGGAAGGAAGGAAGAAAGGAAGGAAGGAAGGAAGGGAGGGAGGGAGGGAGGAAGGAAGGAAGGAAGAAAGGAAGGAAGGAAGGAAAGAAAGAAAGAAAAAAAAAGAAATCTGTGTTGTCCAACTGGCCAAGTCCAATTCAATACCCTGTGGGACAGATTGAATATACTCAAGAAATAATCAAGAATGACTGGATGATTGATTCAATAAAGTCTAGGTATAGATTAGCTCTGAAAGTCTATTAACCCTAAGAAAGGAGAGAAAGGACAATGGAGAAGAGGGTACTGAGGAAGTTCATGTTGGATGCCCCCAGTGCTCTGAATTAAAATGTTGATATAGTCTTGAATAGCAACATAGAGACTTGCACTTTGAGTTGTTTAAGATCTCAATTTAAATCCCTCCCCTGACACTGACTAGTGGTATGATCTTGGGCAAGTCATTTAACCTTCATTTACCTGAGTCAGTTCTCTAATATTATCTACTAAGGAATACATTGGTTGGGATCAGTAGGTAAAGAGAGCACTCTATAGTGCAGAAGGCACACGTATCAACCTATTTGTCTCTTTATTTTTCCAATTTTTCAATAAATTACAATATAAATTCATATACACGTAAACTACTACTCCTGGGTAGAACTATGAGATTACTACCATTTGTTCTACTAAAATATTCAATAGTCTAATAAATAGGAAGAGCTATTTAAAATAAAATTCTGAGGCTGATGAGGCAGAACTTTTTTTTAAAGGAAAATTCATAATAGCAAATACTGGAAGAAAAAGAAAAAAAATTATACCAGCAAAGTAACCAAATTGTTCTGTATTTGTAGTAAACCTTAAAAATAATGTTTATGAGTCATATTAGCTGCATGCTAGAATACAGAAGAAAATCATAGTTTAAATTTGTATATAGTAATTATTTAAGTAAATGTTTATTGTAGTTTGGGTAGTGACTCCTTTAAATCTCTGTGACCTTTGATTGATGAGATGGGTTACTGCTTAAAAGTCAGAGATGCAATAAAAATAAAATGTTAATTTGGGATTTTTTTTAAACTTTATCACCAATAGCAAAGCCAAATTATTAAATTTTATTTCTTTACTTCTTTGTAGCAGGCTAATTTATTAATTGTTATTAATTAATGTTACTAATTAATTAAGAGGCTTTCCCCCCCTCAAAGCACATTAAGCAAAGAATGTGATAGTGATTTTATTCTTTTAATATGTTAAAAAAAATGTATCATAGACTCTGAGTTGAAAGGAACCTTAAAGGCCATCAGGTCCAACTGTCTCATTTTACAGATGAGAAAAGTGAGTCACAGAGTGACTTACCCAGGGTTACACAACTAATAAGGGTCTGAGGCAGAACACTAATCCCTTTTCCTGGGTATAAAGTCTCATGCATTATTGGCTGTTCCATGTTGCCCCTGAAAGCCTAAGACAAAAAAGAAATACCATGGTAGGTACCCATAGTCTAAGCAGGGACTGTCTCTTCCCCCTTTGTATATCCTCAGTGCTTAGCACAGTGACTGGCACATAGTATGCACTTAATAAATGCTTATTAACTGACTTTGCCATAAAGTTCAAGTTGCTGAAGATTCTTCAGAGTTTAAAAGTCTTTAAAAATTGATTCAGCAATAGTTTATGAATTTATCATCTGATGATCAACTTAGTTGAAGTCCAAGAAGTTCATCACCTTGTGGCCATCAGGTGATGCATTTCTTTCTTTTCTTTTCTTTTCTTTTTTTTTTTTTTACTACAAAAACTTATTGAATATTATCTCTTAAGGTCCAGAGAGGTTGAAATCTGCATCATCAGAGGGTAATGAAATCTCATATCTTTTGAAATATTGTTGTACTTATGGATATAAATTATGCACAATAGAGAAGGAAGGAGTTTATTTTTAAAACAATTACTTGATGTGATAGCTGTATTGCACAATTAGCAAATATCTCCCCATGCATAAATCTATGAAAAGTAAGCTAAAGCAGCAACAAAAATTAACCGATCAATAAACATTTATTTAGGCAATAGCACCTAAAATCCTTTGTGAACCTTAAAGGAATACACAAATGTTAATAACAATTATAATAACAATTGTTATCATTATTAGCATGTGCTAGGCACTGAAGATTAAAAAAAAATAAAATAAAAGGGTCCTTGCCTTCATGAACTATATATTTTATGAAGCAACCAACAATAGCAATGTTTTATAAACCCAAATACCTCATTTACTGAGAGAAGAACTCACTATTTACAAAAAACTATTAGTAAAATTGGACAGCAATCTGGCAGAAATTAGGCACAAACACCTCAACCCTATACCAAGATAAGTTTCAAATGGATATAATATATCCTTTTGGAATATACCCAAAGGGCTTAGATATAAAATGTCACATCTTAAATCAGAGGAGCAAGGAAGAAATTACCTTTCAGATCTATGGATAGTAGAAAAGTTCATGAATAACAAATGATAAAGAATAACACCCAACAGAGAATAAACAATTTCGATCATGTGGCATTAAGAAGTTTTGCACAATTTAACGTAGTAAAAATTAGAAGGGAAATAGATAACTGAGAAAAAAAAAAAACCTTTGTAACAACTTTCATCTGATAGAGGTTTATTTCTTTTCTTTTTTTAAATAATAGATTTTTATTTTCAAAATACATGCAAAAGATAGTTTTCAATATTCACTTTTGCAAAACCTTTTGTTCTAAATTTTTCTCTCTCCCTTCTACCCCCCCCCAGGCAGCGTTATCCAATTTAAATTAAACATGTATAATTCTTCTATACATATTTCTACATTTATCACACTGTACAATAAAAATCAGATCAAAAAGAAAAAATGAGAAAGAAAACGAAAGGAAACAGCAACAAAAATAATGAAAATGCTATATTGTGATCCACTCATAGTTCCCACAGTCCTCTCTCTGGGTGCAGATGGCTCTTTTCATCACAAGATCATTGAAACTAGTTGGAATCATCACATTGTTGAAAAGAGCCATGTTCATCATCATATAATTTTGCTATTGACATGTACAATGATCTCCTGGTCCTGCTCATTTCACTTAGCATCAGTTCATGTAAGTCTCTCCAGGCCTTTCTGAAATCCTCCTGTTGGTCACTTCTTATAGAACAATAATATTCCATAACATTCATGTACCATAACTTATTCAGTCATTACTCAACTTATGAGAATCCACTCAGTTTCCAGTTCCTTACCAAAAAGGGCTGCTGCAAACATTTTCACACATGTGGGTCCTTTTCCTAAAAGTTTCATTTCTAAGGTAGATAAATAGTTTATTTAAATTTAAAGATCTATTCCACAATAAATCAATGTCAAAGAGTATGAACAGGAAGTTTTCAAAGGAAGAAAAAAGGAGCTATCAACAATTATATGAAAATATTCTTTAAATTATTATTGATTAGAAAATACAATTGAAGCAACTTTTCATTATGGCAAAGATGAAAGAAGAGGAAACTGACAAATATTGGTAGGACTGTGGGAAAATAAGCATGTTGCTGCACCATTTTGGAAAACAACTTGAAACTAGGCCCAGAAAATCATCAAAATAAAAATTATTTTTGACCCATTCAGACCACTATTAGGCCTATACCCAAAAGAAACCAAAAATAAATATTTATAAAAATGTTTCTACTCTTCTTTTTGTGATACCCATAAATTAGAAACTCACAGAACATACTTCTGGGGAGTAGCTAAACAAATTGTGGTATATGATGAATGTAATAGAATAGTATTATGTCTTAAGAAATGATGAAATGGACAATTCCAGAAGAAACTGGGAGGACCTTTATCAACTGATACAGAGAGAAATAAGCAGAATTGGAACAATTTTTAGGATGTTAATAACATTATGGAAAAAATATCTTTGAATGACTTTAGAACTCTGATCAATGAAGGGATAAAGTATGAATTTGAAAGAATAAAGAAGCAGCTAGAGAGAATGATAGAGCTCAGGAAAATCTGAGTTCATATATGACCTCAGATGCTAGCTGTGTGACTGTGTCAAGTTACTTTGACTCAATTTGCCTTGGCTTCCTTGACTTTAAAATGTGAATAATAATAATAATAATAATAGCATGTATTTTTTAATCAAATGAGAGGATTGTAAAGTGCTTTGCACAGTATCTGGCACATAGTAAGCTCTATATAAATGTCAGCCCTTATTATTAATAAAGATAAAATCTGCCACTCACCAACAGAGAAATGATAAACTTAAAATGCAGAAACATGCATATTAAGACATGGTGACTGGGAATTTATTTGTAGCACATGAAGTAGTACAGATAGTACAAAAAGTTTTTAAAAATTAATTTGCTTAATAGGGGCAGAGTGGGAAGGGCAGATTAATTTTTTTAAATTACCTGAAAAAAATTTTAAAGTAATATAAAGTAGAAGAGTTTGTATTTTATCCTTGAAGCAAGCCACTGGGGATTTTTGAGCTGAGGAGTGACATGGGGAAAAAAGAATCAATTTTCTTTCCTATTGTTTAATCTAATAGATAGAAGATTATAACCTTTTTTTTTTTTTTTTCCTTTTATATTCAGTTCATCTTTCTGGGCAAAAGAAAAATACTCACCTGGGGTTCCAGTTTAAATGTCTTCACATCCCTCTGGTTTCCTGTGTTTCCTTTTTACAAAACATGTATTGTTCTTTTTATATTGTTTCAAACAATGCAGAAAAATAAAATCTGGATTTTAGCAAAAATTGTTAAGTTTTAAAGAAGATTCAAATACGTTATACATAGTGAAGTTATCTCAGTAGAGTATAATGTTCTGAACTGAACTCTGAGTTAATTCTAGGGGTGTCAAGAAGATTTAAATATCCTTGTTTACTCAGATCTATCATTTCCAGGAAAGTGTTTCACCACATGTACACTCCAAATCATAGAAGACCTTTTTCTTAATAGAGGATATCTCACATGAGTTCCCTCATCTCCACCTGGTCTATTCTCAAAATCAATCAATGTAACAAGTATTTAATAAGTATCTGCCATGGCCAAGAGTCAAAAAAGACTAAGAAAATCCAAACTATTCCTAGGCTGGTGGGAAGAACTAGACCTTTTGAGCTGCTTAAGCAGGCAAATATTAGATGGAAAAAGCGTGCAGACTGTCCAACTTTGGGGAAAGTATAGGAAGACTGATGGGTTATTTGATGTTTTACATATGTGTTAATGTGCACTTTTGAGTTGTGTTTTAAGTATTTCTTTTATGATGGAAGAAAGACAAAGCAGTTCTATAACTAATATCTGCTTTGTACATTGAATTCTTTTTTGCTGAAACATTTTTCTTAATCCCTCTAGAGGAAACCCTAAAAATTGGCTATACCCGATTGTTGTTTTCTAGGATGTGGCAACAAATCAGATATTGTAAAAGTGTGTCTACCTTTCTTTTTTAGGGGCAAGACTATCCCCAGGATAAATGCAAGGATGCTTGAGCCCAAAGTCAGAGCCTCTTATGAATGAGGGGACTTATTTATTGTAGGTTTATTTGTTATGCTCAATTTTAAAGTATAATTTTTTGTGTATATATTATATCCCCATATTGGATTAAAATATTCCTGAGATAAAAGAATGGTTTTCTTATCCAATGCCTAGTACAGTGTTTTATATATAATAACCACCTAATAAATATTCTTTTTAATAATTTAATATGTAGAATTGAATTAATGCATGCAAAGTATCTCTATGTTTTTCACACATGGGAGAAGCATAATCTTGTAGGGGTATACATAGGTTGGGCATGCCTGTTAATATAAAGCCATTAGTACTTGAAGGCCCATGGGAAAAAGAGCTTCCAATCTACTCTCAGCCCTCCTTATAGAAAAAGGATAGGCTCAGTGTGTAAGTAGCAGACAAGAGAAAGACCATTTTGTGAAAGCCTGAGAACTAGAACTGAAGCATATGTGTGTGAATATAATGAACAAGATTTCCATAATTCACACGTGGAATTCTAGCTCAGTGTGTTATAGCCATATCTCTTAAACTGCAATATGTAAAGGTATTTTCATCTATGCAGGGAAATTAGACATTTCCTCATTATGAGTTCTGTACTATTAATTTATGGAACTATAACATAAATAAAGCCAGGACCTATATCCAGAAAAATGGGTGTGGCCAAGGGGTTCAATTCTGTCTGACCCTTCCCTTGTCTGTGCCTTTATTCACTCTCTTACATTTACTTCAAGTGGGGAAAAAAAGTAGCTATGGAAGACATCATATTTCCTTCTCAGAAAAGTTCTAATGTGATGCTCTTTCCAGGTTTTTTTTTCTTTTCCCCTCAAAAGGACACAGATGCTCTATTCTCATCAGTTGCCGTGTTCTCAGAAAGAGAGAAAAAATTTGCTGATAATATGGGTAACCTTCAGTGTAGGCATGCATAAAAATTTACTGAAAATCAGGTTGTGGTACACATTCTTATTTTAGATTTGCCCCTGTTAGCTTCTTTTAAATAAACAGGTGCATATACTTCCCCAAGCTGTCACTGTTGTTTACCCAGTCTGTACACTTATAAATCTACTGATGGAATAGGCCCAACGAGCTTAAGGTTTTACTTTCATAAATCAGTGCCTTGAAGTTTTGATGAAAAGACTTTCTTAAAATCTAACCCAGCTCAGTTATTAGAATATGAGCATCCCTATCAAAGATACTGCAAGAGTATCACATTTGTATGTTAATTTTAATTCAATAAATAGGCAAAATGATTATTATTAATAATAGCACTCAGCTTTCAGATAGTTCTTTTCATGTTCAAAGTGCTTGACAAACATTAATTAAATCACTGACAGTCAAATTAGATAAATATGTTCTCTGTATGTGCATAGATGTACCTTTCATACACACAATCTTACAAATCACATCACCACAGATCAAACATTTCTTGCCATCTGAACCTGGTTGGCTAACACTGATTGTAGGCAACAGATAATTACTATGAGAGATAATCATGAGAAGAGATTATGTAATCTTTCTCTCTTTTTTTAAAATGTGAATTCTTCCTTCAGAAAAAGGCATTGGATGGGCAAACTTATGTAGAACAGAAGATACAGTCTGGTAATGACAAGGCAAGTATATTCCCATTACAAGGCTGACATAGCTGAACACTCTCTTAAAGAGATCATCTCATAAGCAGAGAGTACGAATCATTCTTCATGGGCTATTGCATTCTTGGCCTCTCAGCCAGGACCAATAGCAAAGGGGCTTTTAAAGCCAAATATGGTGATGATTTCAGCAATGTGGTATTTGTTGACTAAAGTTAATAATCCCTAGTCACTACTGACTAGAGAATCATTCAGGGCAGCAAATTAAAATATTAAGTTGCTTGATTCTTCTTTAAAAAAAAAAAAGTTGCTTATATATATATATATATATATTGCTATCACTACTAAATGAAATTTTCCCTCTCTGACCTCCAGAATCTTTCCTTGTAGCTAATGAAAGAAACTAACACATGGTCCATATTTGACAAAGAGTGCCCCATTTTGCACCTGTAGCCCTCCACCTCTCTGCCAAAAGGAGGGAGTCATACTTTACTATCAATTGCATGTTTCTTTTTAGGAACAATTCAAATACTTTTAAAAAAATTTTTTTCTAATTGCATGTAATTTTTAAAAATTTCTACCTCTCATCAAGAAGGCAAGAACTTTGATATAGGTTACCTATGTACAGTCATGTAAAACATTTCCATATTAGTCATTTTGTAAAAAACCCACCCCTAAAAAAGAAAACTCAAGAAAAATAAAATTTTAAAAATATGCTTCAATCTTCATTCAGTCTCCAGCATTTTTTCTTTTATCACATACTCACTTTTCAATTGAATGGCATGAACATTTCTTAAACAAGATACAAGGTTGTGTTTTCTCATGGGACTTAACTCTTAGTAGGTTTCAAACAAATAAAAAAAGAATGGAAAAATATTCTACTTTTCAGTAAAATATTAACAATCAAAGTTCGTTTCACATTCTTTGTTTGGGATGACTTCAAAGGACCATTTCAATTCTAAAGTTTTGCACTTTTACACATGGTCACTTCAGAATTGTCCTTTACTGATCATCATGAGTTATTAGGCAACATTGTGGTATAGTGGAAAGAGAGCTAGATCTGGGCATGAGGACAGACCCGAGTTCAAATGCTACCTCAAAAACTTAGTAACTTCGTGATTCTAGAAAAGTTACAACTTCACTATATCCAATTTCCTCTTCTATAAATTGGAGATAATAGCACCTACTCACAGGCTGTTGTGAAGATCAAGTGAAATAATGTTTTTTAAATGCTTTGCAAACTCTGACATATTATATAAATATTAAGATGGTCACTGAAGGGGTTGGTAGGAAAAACCTTGAAAGGACAATTCCCTTTGCCTCTAACCAAGAAGATTTGAATTGGTTTCTATTCACTTCAATTCAGTTTTGTACCCTGATTAGTACTCAGGGACAAAGGATGATACAAAAAAAGAATGGATGAGGAAGAAATGATGACAATTTTTAAAAATCAGAGAACTCTGGGAAGATTTGTTTGAACAGATACAGACAGAAACAAAAACCAAAACAAGACACACATTCATCTCTAAAAGGTAAAAGACATCAGAATTCACTCTAATGCAAAGAACCATTTTGAGAAATTGGTTCCTAGAGAATATGATGGAAGTAAATCCCTTTTCTCTGTGGAGGGCTGATGAAGTATAAATGATGATTGAGAAATACGTTGTCAGTGTGTAGGATTTGTTTTGCTTGGCTCTGATTCTTTGTTACATGGGAGACTTCTTTTGAAGTGGAAAGAGGTTGTTGGAAAGTGGTGGCAATATAAAAAATTATTAAAATTTTGCAGAAAGAAAAAAATAAAAGTATGGATGCTTGCTTACAAGAAATACAGTAAGAGAGATAAGACATTTTACTAGTCTTAATACAAAGGATTATAGGTGTTTTAGAGGGGTTTAAAGTATAAGATTTCATAGAGATGAGTAATGACTTCTGAGGAAACAAAAAACAATTACATTAGAAAGGTGGCATTTCAGATGAGTCTTGAAAAATGAATAACATTTTTTTTCAACAGGTTGGGAAGGTAAATTGAATTTGAAGAAATGGAATGGGGGAAGTAACTTAAAGATTTTGAGCAAGATTATAACTGCTGTCAGATCTAGCTGTGTTGCATAGAACAAATCAAAAATTGGAGAGAATTAAAGGGGGGGAGACTTGTCAGGAGTCTGTTGCAATAGTTCAGGCAAGATAGAGTAGAGATGAACTATAGTGGAAACAGTGGAATTTGAAAGGAGCTGATAGTTATCTTCAATAGGAATATAATAAGCCCTATTAGTAGATATGGGGAATGGGAAGGAGGTCTTGAGCTTGGCTGGAGGAATTGTGGTGCTAATAACATCTATAGGTTAGTCAGAAGGAGCAATAGATTATGGCAGTAAAATGATAAGTTCAGTTTTTGACACATTAAATACAGATGTCTAGAATAGTTAAGTACTTAATTTTAGGTACATGTACAAAGATCAGATATGAAGATAAAGATATCGACATCACTACCATAGAGATGATAGTTGATATTGTAATAGTGGATGAAGTTACTGAGAGAATATAGATAGGGAAGAGGGCTGACATCAGAACTCTGAGGCAGGAATAGGAGAAATTGTCAGAAATGAAGAAAGAGAAATAAGATAGTCTGGTGTCTCAGAAGCCAAGAATGGAGAGAATAACACAGAGAAGGGGGTGGACAGCTGTTTGAATTTTCCCTTTCTTTATACCAGGGCTTGTGTTTGCCAGGCTGAACTCTTGTTTGGCTAGAGGAAAGAATATCTGATAACTGGAAAAAATACCTCAACCTGGGTGTGTCTTTTCCAAACTACAAAGAAACATGGGAACATCATGACTATGAAGGGGGATTTTCTACTGCTAAATTAATTCTGGCTCTGGTTTTCATGCTCCTGGCAAATAGTCTTTGGGGAAGTAGTTTGGATAAAACAGGGGAGGGCAAAAAGATAATTCCTTTAATGTACAAAAAGGCACACAATTTTTTTTTTTTAAGGTGTTCTTGTGTATCCTTAAATAAGGAAGAAAAACAGAGTTGAATATGATTTTAAATCATTATAATAATAAAATTTCTACAATTTTAAATGTCCTAATAATTCAGCAAAGATATACATTTAGATTCTTTTGATGATTGTATAAGTTTGAAGTTGAAACTTTTATGGTCAAAGTACATTGCCTCCATTTCCTCTCCACTCATACTTTTCTTAATCCCCTATAATCTGATTTTCATCCTCACAATTCTACTGAAATTCTTCTTTTGAAGATTACAAAGGACCTAGTTGCTTGTTGATAAATCCTCTGATTTTTCTTTTTTACTTTATCAATGTTATTCTTTACTTCTCTGCTCCATTAAATGCTATTGAACTTCTATCTTTAAAATTGTTTCCTTGTTTTTTGTGACACTATCTTGCTCTTCTGGTTTTCATTTTACTTTCCCAATTGCTAGTTTTCTGCTTTCTTACTGAATTCATTCCCTCATCTTCTATCTCCGATTTTTGCCTTGACAATACTTAGCATTTTGTTCTTTTCTTTTTATAGTTTGTTTTCATTCAGTCAATAAGCACCTATTAACTACTACTACATGCAAAGCACTTGGAAATAGACCCTAACTTCAAGAAGTCTACATTGGGAGAGTTCAAGTACTTAAAAATTAAATTAAAAAATGTGGACATTCATTCATAGGGGGAGGGCATTAGCAACTGGAGGGAAGATCAGAATAGACTTCCTGTAGGAGGTGACTCAAGCTAGCTAAGCTGTGAAGGAAGTTAGGAACATAGCATTTGTGAAGGAGAATATCTTTAAAAAGTAGTCTAAATTCAGATCACGAAAGGCTTTAATAGCCAGAAGTTTGTATTTTGCCCTAAAAGGGAGAACTTCTGCAGCTTCTTGAGTAGGGGAGTGACATTATCTCATAAGTGCTTTAATAATAACTTTTGGAGGTCTTATTTATTCTCATGGCTTTAACTATCCTTTGTCTTTGCTAAATCACAAATTTGTATCTACAATTGTATTTATTCTTTAAAAGTACCAGTTTCCAGTTCCAGATGCCTGTTGGGACGTGGATGTTTTCAATCACACCAAATTTATTATGTCCAAATGACACAACATTTTCCTTGACATGTTCCCTTCCTATTTGAAAATGGCAACAATAGGTTCAAAACCTTGGGAGTCATTTTTAATTCACCACTCTCCTTCATTTCCTAGTTAATTGTCAGGTCTTATTTTTCTTTTGAAAGGTTTCTTTTTTGTTTTTTCCTTTTCCCCATCCTATTTCATTCTTATTACAATAGTAGCCTTTTTTAAAATATTAGTCTTCCTGACTCTATTTTCTCCCTCTTCAAATCCAACCTACCAACTATTGCTAGGCCAATCTTTAAATTTTTTCATTTTGTCATTCCTTTATTTGCAATTGCATTGAATTTACATTTCACAGAATCTCATATTTAGGAGGGAGCGCAAAAGCCATTTGATCCAATCTTCACCAGATAAAGACTACTTTGTAACAGTATTTGCAACATGAGAGGTCATTCATCTTTGATGAAAGACTTCTAGTAAGAAGAAAATAATTCCAATCCACTACTCCAACTTCATTTCTCACTATTCTCCAATAAGGAACTTGTTATATTTCTTTAATTAGGTTGGTCTCCTCTTTGCCCCATGCTTGCTCCCACCTCTTTGATATTACTCTTGTTGTTCCTCTTATATAAAGTATCTTAAACTTTCCATTCTATTCCTTCAAACTCTAACCATCTTTCCAAGTAAACTTTATCTTACCTATTCTATAGTCTTACCTTCTTGACTATTTTAGTCTTCATGAATTTCCCTCACCTATGAATCCCTATAGCACTAAACTTCAAAATTTAAGACTTAACTTTTGTCATATTATTACTTGAGATTTCACATGTATTAAAGTAGTTTGGTCTTCTTTACTAGATTGCAAGTTCCTTGGGGATAGACACTTTTGTCTTTTTGTTCTGTCTCCCTTCCAGTACACAGCAAGCACTCAATCAACACTTGATTTAGATCAAAGCTTCTTGAACTGTGAGTTGCAATCCCATATGGGATTGAGTAATAATGGAGGTCACAAAATTATGACTTATTACCAGGAAATGTTTGATTTGTATACCTATTTTAAATACCTATATACCAGAGATAGCATAAGAATTTCTCAGATGAAAAGGGGTGGAATGGAAAAAGTTTAAGAAGCTCTGATTTAGATGATAATGTAACCAATGTGTCAACATCAGTAAAGTTGCTCTGGGATTAAAAAAAAAAAAAGATCCTGGAGAGCCTGTAGTAGTAATGAGAATTTTTTTTTTTTACATTAAAAAAAAATTTAAATGGGGGCTATATTAAAATTTACTGTGGAAGGGATAATTAAGATGTTATTCCACCTCAGGTTAAGCATCTAAACTAAATAAGACACCAGGAAACTGCTGTAGGGGAAAGAACATAAGTCCTGGAGTTAAAACACCTGGATTATAGATCAATCTCTACTACTAATTAGATGTCCAACCATGGCCAAGCTCCTTATCTGCCCTGGGTTTATTTTCTTATTTGTAAATGATCTCTAAAATTCCTTCCAACTTTAAAATTTTATGACTATGTAGTCATGTCCATCTGTTGTGTCAAAACTTGAAGTCAGTTTTATCTTCTTGATATACTTTAATCCTTTATTCAATGCACTCCTTATTTTCTCACAATATGTCTCAATTCCTTCCTTTCTTTTCAGGTCTTTTTGCTTCCTTCTTATCCAGTTCCTTTCATCTTATATTGAGACTTCAGAGTCCTCCCTTTTCCAACTCAACCTTCATATCACTTTCATCTTAGCTTTTCTGAAACAGAGTTTTCCATTTACTACTCTGATTCAGAAGTTTCATTTCATTTGTCTATTTGACCAAGTCTAAACTTCTTTGCTTGACCTTCAAGGCAACCAAATAGATATTCTGTTGACATATCTCAAAGCCAGGTCAAATGCTACCTTCTCTAAGAAACTGTTCCCTGGTCTCTCTTCTTTTCCTCAATCAGGAGTTATCATATACTACTTTATATTCTTTTACATATTTATATTTTAACTTGTATTATATTAATCATGTGCCTGTCTTATAAAGTTGTACCCTTCCCCAATATCACATTTATGACCCAGAAAGGACTCTTAAAAGTTTTCTCACTTTATAGATGAAAAAACTGAGGCCTAGAGAAAATCAGAGGTATGATATCCTGTGTTTTATACATTAATAGCTGACAGAAAACGCCAGTGCAATTAAGCTTAAGAACTAACACAAGATTTCATGCCATGAAAATTCAAAAAGCATATTGAGAGATGAAACTTTAGAAGTAATGACAAAAAAGTGGAAATATTCTGTGAATATAAAAATTATCAGGGGGCAGCTCCCTGATGCAATGGATATATCAGGGGTTCTCAAAGTATGGGCGGTGGGCCAGATGCAGCCAGCCAGGTTATGGAGACAGAATGTGAGTTTTTGTTTTTACTACAGTCCTGCCCTCCAACAGTCTGAGGGACAGTGAACTGGCCCCCTATTTAAAAAGGTTGAGGACCACTGATAGATCAATTGGCCCCAGAGTTAGGAAGACCTAAGTTCAGTTCATGCCCTCAGATACTTGATCTTTACTAGTTGTGTGACCCTGAGCAAGTCACTTAACTCCAATTGCCCTCCACCCTCAAGTTTTCATTTTTGGGACTGCTATTAATTTGCATGGTATGATAAAAAGAAGGTTGATTTATTTAGTTGGACCTGAGTAGTATACACACACATTTATTTTTCCTTTCCTCATCTGACCAAGTTTAAACTCCTTAGCATGAACTTCAATTAAATACCTATCCTTTTGACATTCACTCTATACGATTTCAAGCTGCAACACTTTGGGCCCGATCTCACCCTTCCCCCCCAGATTTTATTCTTGTGAAAACAATAGTGTTATGCCAGCATCTAGTAATTACACCTTCAAAGGTTCAAAGTACTTAAATCTTACGATTTCATACTTTTTTCTTCATCTGGGAAATGGGAATAATTCCATAATTTTATTTCAAAAGGACATCCTGGAGGATTCTTTTTCGGGAAAAGGACACTTTTTCACTATCATTAATAAAAATACGATTTGAATAACTAAATGGTATCAAATGGGGGGAGGGGGGGTTGAGGGTACCGGGGAGAAACTAAGATGCTATTAACCAGCAGGGAGACCACTGAAGGGATAAAAAAGAAAAACTTAAGACGTTATAAGCAGACACTGAAGGGTCAAACAGAGGTACCTGGCCTGAAAACAAACGGAAAGGAGTAGTGAGCAGAAGAGAGGAGTGAACGGGCAGGAAGAAGTAGTCAGGAGAGGGGCCCTGGGAGGATTTATGTTTGGCAGGTTAGGACAAAGCTGTCAGTAGTGGACCTGGAGGAAGCGGGGAGGGGAAGTTCTGGGATTATTCCGAAGGGAGAGATGGAGGAGGAATGGGAAAGCCAATCCTGAGAGAGAAGCTGAGGGAGAGACGGAGAACAAGAACGAGGAAGGGTGAAGCGGGGGCTGTCCGGAGGAAGCCCCGGAGAACCGAGGTCTGCGCTGAGGGAGGCCCGAGGGGGTGTGAGAAAGGGAAAAAAGGCTGATTAAGGACGGAAAGCAGCAGTGGGGAAGGGAGCGGAGGAAGTTAGGAAGGTGAGTGGGAGGGAGGTCAGGGGCAGAGGCGGGGTGACCGAGGCAGCCCGCTAGGGAGACAGATAAGGGCGGGCGGGGAGGGGAGACAGGAAAGAAGGGAAAGGAGAGGAGAGCAGAAGAGAGGAGGGGCGGGCCGGAGTGGGGCTGGAGGGAGGAGAGGCGGAGCCTCTTCCGTACGTGCCAGGAGGCTGCGGCGCGGGCTGGGGGGGTGGGGGAGCAGCTTGGAGGGGAGGGGGGAGCTGCGGCGTCGGCGCGTCGCCTTGCTGGGCCGCGGCCGGTGGTCAGGAGGGAGAGAGGAGGAGGAGGAGGAGGAGGAGGAGGAGGAGGAGAAGGAGGAGGAGGAGGAGGAGGAGGAGGAGGTGAGTAGGTTCTGGGCTGGTGGGGGAAGCAGCGCGGGGCAGTGCGTGCGCGCCGGGATCAGGGCTGGCGACGAGCGGGGGAGGGAACGAAGGAGGATCTGCCCCTCCTCCCCCCCTCCCTCCCACCTTTCCCTCCCCGCGGGAGCGTGGCGGGGCGCGCAGTTTGGAGCTCCCCGAGGAGGGGCGCGCCTTGGGGGGGGCGGGTGAGGGAGGGGGAGGCGGAGCTGGGGCTGTGCGCCACTAATCCCAGGTGCTGAGAGTTGAGGAGGGAGGTGCCGCGTGGGCCCCCTTGCAACTTGCTGCACTTCCCCACCTCTGTTCGGAGGGGAGAGGGGAAAAAAAGGTTTGCATTTTAACCTTCCCTTCCTTCCCTCACCACCCTCCGCCCCCGCCGATTTTTCTTTTTCTTTCATAAATATCCATTTGAAACTTAAAAAAAAATTTTTTTTTTTTGTTTCGGTTTTAAACGTCCCTCTTCCTCCGTCCTTCTCTACACACGCACTTCCCCTCGCTTAAAGCCCGGCGGAGCGGCGCTGCTTCCAGCCTGTGCTCCAGCCTGCACCCGGCTCTTGCTCCCCCTTCCGAGCCCTTACCCCTACTCCAATTATCCTTCCAACCCTCACCGCCCCCTCCCCCTTCTCCCCAGCCTTTCTGACAGCCACATGGTTGAAACAGACTCGGCAGTTGCGTTCCCGCAGCCCCACTGTTGAAATAGACACGGGAGCTCCGGCGTTTCACTGTGGAAACTGACATAGGCGCGCAGAGCAACCCCTGCTGAAATTGACGAGCAGCTCTGGCACTACGATGCTGAAATACGCACGGAGTAGGGTTTTGAGGACCAGGATGGGCAGGAAGGGTGTGCGTGGAGGTGACCCATTCAGACCCGGGTGCTCTTACGGCCAGGCCTGGGTGGAGGGGGGAGAGGGAGGACTATGTGTCTCTGATGACTAGGACTGGAATGCCTATTTTCTCGAGGCAAGTCGGAAGAAAACCCAGAATAAATGGGTTTTAAAAGGAGGGGGCGCCTCTTTGCCAGACAGCCAGGCTCCCCTCTCCCGAACAACTCGTGGACGTTCCTGCAGTTACACATCAGGAAACATGTGCCGCCCAATCGATTGACTGGCGACTAGAAGCTCCTCGAAGTAGATTCACTGTCAGCTCCCCACCTGCCCTTCTATCTCTAGAACCCCAAAACCTTAACGAACATGTCTGTGCGAAGGCACCTTCTTGTTTTGGTTAAGAGAGCCGGGAGACAGTCTGGAGGAGCGAGCTGTGCGGTTTTTATTTTGTTTAAAAAATCTCAAGTGCCGCACACAGATAAATCCAGCAATGAATGCGAGAGGGAGGGTGAGCTAACTAAGTATTTACCTTACTATCCATCCTGAAGTAGTGCTCTGCCAAATAAACGACGCTTCACAGTTCTTGGAGAATTGTAGGTTATGTTTAATTTAAGATAATTCCTAAACCCTTAAGAGATGTAGCTCCAAAAATGTTGACTTCAGCGCCTTTTTCCTTCTCCATCACAGTGTGAATCTGAAAACTCCTGTTTATAGTAATTTTCAACCCAAAGTGGATTCCGCTGTTCAGCTCCCACATTCCTAACTTCTAGTCATTTGGGGTCACCCATTAATTTGATTTTAAAGTTTAGCCCAGTAGTCAGGTAAAGGAGCTGTGGATCGCAGCTTTATGTTGAAAAGTGGTTCAGTATAATTCAATAGAGCCATTTTATTGGACTCTATTAACCTGTTTAACCTTAAGCCTTAACCATGACAGGAGTTTCATGTAGGAATCCACATGCCAAGTGCAATATTGAATTTTAATTAGAGCATCTTAGGCCTGAAGTGGGATAGATTCTCCTCAGTTCCCACTCCTCTCCTCTCCCCCCTCCCCCACCCCATCCCCTTAAGTTTGCTTAACTATAACTTAATAAATCTGTTTTACTACTGAAAGTGGAGGAATCATGAAATTCTTTTAGTAATGTAGAAAACAAACTAGGCCCCCAGCTTCTTAAACTGTGGATCCCCACTCCATGTAGGTTATCTTAACTGAATGTGAAGGTCATGAAATCATGACTTATCAGTAAATATTTGATTTGTATACCTAAATTTTGCAGGTGAATACATACCAGTTTCTTTACTGAAAAAATCACAATTGGAAAAAGTTTAAGAAGCCCTGAGCAAGACCATATGAGATAAAGTAGGATGTTATTATCTTTGTAGTCTACCAATTGGAGAAATAAGATAGCTTCTTGATTACCAGCTTGAAAGCTAAGTACGTAATTTTTCCAATAGTGGAACCATAGACTTTGGTGTCATTGGGAATGAAGAGATTATCCAGTCCAGTCTGCTCATTGTAGACAAGAGAAAACAGGTCCAGAAAAGTTAAAGCCATAGAGCTACATTGGCAGGAACCTGGAAGTTATCTATATTTGTTTGAATTGATTAATGGAATAACCAGAAATGGATTGATAGTTAAACCAGAAATAAGTTTTTTTGGCCGAATAATCTGTCAAGTAACTACACCCATTAAATAGATCAGTTAATCTACACATCTCCAATTAATTTCTACTTTGTAGATGTAGTTTCTGCTTATTTGAACCTCAATGCCATAGATCCAAGTATAAACAGTTTGTATTTTGGAAATGTTTATATGCTGCCAAATTAAACATATCTTTGCCTTTTCAGTTGTAACATAGTATTTTCACTTGTAATATGTAGTATTTTTCACTTTTTCAATTACATATATATATATATTCTTGGTTTAGAGACACTCATTTGATACTCTAAAAGAGTTTTCAGAGTTTATTGCCTGGCACATGCTTAATAAATGTTGATTCTTTGATTTTAGGGATATTACAGTTCTCAATGTGACTAGACTTCACTGGAATAAAAAGTTCTATAAAAATATAATTAAATTCAACTAATAATAAGCAGTTAATACGTTCAAGGTCCTGAAGATACAAAAATAGCTATGGCAGTCTTTGTCAAAGCAGTTTACAATCTAATAGATAGGGAAAGTACATATTTAAATAACTGATTTTGGACAGTGAGTGAAATGCAAAGTAGATGTCTTGGAAATATAGTAAATGGAAATTAGGAAGGGAAAAAAAAAACTTTCATTTAGGAGTCCTTAATGGAGGTGACAGGATGAATTGAACCTTGAAAAAAGGTAAGATTTCAATAGCTGGCATTGGAGATACCATACTAGGCATGGGAGGTAGAGGACATGGAACAAAGGGATGTCTATGGAAAAGAACAGAATAGAAATGAAGGATGAAGAGTAGTCATTTTTGACAGCAGGATCCATTTTCAAACCTTCCCTCAAATACTTATTTATCAGTATCTACTCTTCACACTTACAGCAGATTACCCAGCCTTCCACACCACTAAAAAAGGATTAGTGAGTAGCTTTATTTCATTTGACTTTGGCATTGCCTATTTGAGATAGTCTCCTCATTTTGAAGATGAGGAAACTGGAGGGCAGAGAGGTTACATAAGTTGTAAGGAAGAGAGCCAGAATTAAAACTCATATTCAGTGTTTCTCCAGATTGCTCCAGATTTTGGTTCTCTTCTCTTCTTTCTCTTCCTCTCTTTCCTCTTCCATCCTTAACCCTTTCTTTTGCTTTTGACACTCAACCACACCCTTATACTTTTTCACTTACCTTCTAGTTAACCAGAGACACCAAACACTATTGCTTCTGTATCTTATCTCTCTAAATCTAACCTCTTCTCTTTCCCTTCTCCACCCACCCTCCCTTACTCTCAGTATGGATATTCTTTTTTTTTTTTTTTTTTTGCTTTGTTTCTTGGCTTTGTCATTAATTCCCACAACTAACTTATTTGTTGAATTGATTCCCAAACACTGCTGTCCTCCATGCATGGAATAAATATTGAGAGCTGTGTAGTAGGAGTAAATGAGTAGGGAAGGAGACCTAGAAGATTCGTTGTTGCAATAAATAGAGTCAGGGATATAAGTATCCTCCTTTGCTACATGTTAAATTCTAAAGTAAAATCTGCTAAATTCTTACCCTATCATTAAAACTTAGCATAAATGCCCATCTTCTTCATGAAGCTTTCTTTAACAAAAACCTGTTTGATAATAATCTTCTTCTTAGGGCAGGGGTTCTCAAACTATGGCCCAAGGGCCAGATACGGCCCACTGGGTTATGGCAAATGGGCTGAGGGGCGGAGACAGAGTGTGAGTTTTTGTTTTTACTATAGTCTGGCCCTCCAAAAGTCTGAGGGACAGTGAACTGGCCTCCTATTTAAAAAGTTTGAGAACCACCGCCTTAGAGCCTTATATTTTACTAATTAATATATTTGCAATATCAGATATTTGAGTAAGATATTTATAAAACATTTAACAAACTATCTTGCACATAAATCTTTCTTTCCCTTTCCTGTCCCCCTTCCCTATTTATCTATGTGTATTAACCTACCGACCCTTGCCTAGATCCAGAGGCTGTCCCAGGAAGGACATCTTTGCTTTCGAATACTCTATTCCCCTAATCCTATTCCACCTGAGATATTGATAATCTAATCTCAATGATCAAGAATCTCTTTTGTGGGATTGAAAATCAAATCAACCTTATCCTTGCAACTATGCTAGGAGTAACAGTCTAATGCCCTATGGGATCCACTTATTCTACTAAGTTATATAGGGTTGGCTGCAATGAAACTCCCTTCACTGACAACCCCCTCACTGTTTTCTCATACTCATCCATGGCAGCTCTGTCCCTCTGATGTCTTTATTTCATTCTTACATTGTGTTCCTTGGAATCCCTTTTTCCTTGATAGCAAACTGATCTTCACATTAGACTTGGTAATTACTCTGTATTTTATGTTTACCAGTCAGTAAACTTATTGTGTTTTTGTTTCTTCTCATACAATATAAACTCAGGAACTTTATAATTTCATTTTTATATCCCTAGCACCATTCTGGCACATAGTAGGTGATTAATTCTTACTGAATTTGTGCCTCATTTAAGCTTTGTTTCACTCTTAGGGCTTAATTCTGTGCTCTATTTAAATACCATTTAAGTAATATTAAATGAAATAATATAGTAAGTAATATAAGAGGAAAAAGTAATCTTAAATGAATGAATGAAGGGAAAGAGTATCAGGTAAGGCTGAAAGATCACTGACAGGTCCTTGAATGAATTTGTTGGCAGTTCATAGTTAAGAATTCAGGAGGCAAGAGTATACCACTGAAAGTTTTTTGGCGAAGTATGTGATCAGAATGCTTCATGTTAAAGATTACTCAGGTAGCAACTTGAAGATTTGATTTAAGAAGGAAAAAACATAGGGTCAGGCAGGCCTTAATTAGAGTCTAGGTGACAAGAAATGAAAGCAGTCATGAACTAGGTTGCAGTGTGAAGGAAGGGATATATGAGAATGCAGAGGAAGAATAGATGGGATTTGGCAGCTGTATATAGGAAATAAGACGTAAGTGTAAGATGAATTTGAAGTTATGAACCTGGTGACTGGGAGAATAATGGTAAATAAAATAGAAATAGAGAAACTGGTGGTATTGAAGGAAAAGGCAAGCTTTTAGGAATGGAGAAGATGACATTGATTTGGGGCAAGGTCATTTTGAGCTATAACTGTGGCATCCAAAAACAGATGTGAAACAAGCATCTGGAAACGTGAGACTAGATTTTGTGGATAGATAGGAAACTGACAGGTAGATATAGGGACACCAGCAAAAAGATAATATTTGAAGCCACGGGAGTATGTGATATCACCAGGGAAAGAGTATGTCAAGAGATAGACTAAGGGATAGAAGTGAATGAAGAAGAGTGAGGAGGATGAGGAGCCTGCCCCAGAGACAGAGAAAGGAAAAGATCTGTTGGGTAGCAGTATGCCTGGAGTATAGGAATATTCTCATTTTGATATAAGTATTTGATATAAGCATTTTATTATGCTTGCATAATGTTGCATTGTTTCCTTTCTAGTTTTATTACTCGTTTGATCTGCCATGCTAAATATTGGTGTTCTTTAACCAGAAACCAAAGTTATATAAGTGAAGACTTCTAAGAAGCTTTTTCAGTTTGCTTAAGGAATTTTCTTTTCACTTCTCTTTTATTGTTAGCAAATCTTAGCCCCTTGACTCTGCAGCTTGGATCATTTGTTTGTATTTGCTTTTCATTAAGGAAAGTTCTATAATTTCTTTTAGAAAGTACCTGGACCACACCTATTATTCAGTAGTCCTTGAGATAAAAAAAAAAAAATGGATCCAGGTTGGATTAACAAAGTCAGTAGTGATTCTGACTTATGAATGATCTGTGCTGTGCGGTAATGAGTAATCCAAAGTAGGTCACACTGGGACCTTCTGATTAGTCTATATTCATTCCTTTTGATTGTCTAATACTCACATTACTGCAAAATTAACAATACTGGCATTTTTCATGTATAGGAGACTTCAGATCACTAGTTGATCTTAATCGGTACTTTTCATTAATTTCTATGACAACTGAAGAATTTGAAATATATTCTCTTACATGCTTTAGAAATAGTTTTAGTCTTCTTTCTTTTCCTAATTTAGTAGATGTCTATTATTAATGCATGTGGGTACATGTAGTATAGATATAGATAGCTATCTATAATATCACTTTACACAAACACACATTTTAATAATCAAATCAGAATATGATTTAACTATAGCCATGACTAATTACCAAAATGGAAAACAAATATTGATCTAGGAATTTAGAATTCGGATAAAGAGAAAAAATTTGATCTTTTCGGAGAGGCTTTGCCTGAACAGATACATATTTAAACAAAGATTCACCAATTATTTGACAAAGCATTTGTGTTTCATTTGTCAATGTAGAAAAAGGTGTGCACATTTTTCCCTTTCTTTTCCTTTGAGATTTTATATCCCTTCAGTTTTTTCTTGAATACATGATTAATATGTATGCATTATTTTATATTTCTTATACTTAGAAGTTTTATAGCACTATAAAGGATTGAGTTTAATGGCCTTATATTTGTTCATTAGTAATTATATATACTAAAGAGTAAAGTCTCATTAAAAACACTTAAATGCTTGGTAATAAAAAAAGAAACCCCTTTTTGTTTTTGTTTTTTCCATAGAATCCCACTTATTGAATTAAAGGAAGTCATGAAACTCTTTAGTAGCCTGCTTCTTTTTAATTTGGTCCCAGAACAGAGGCCATATATTGAACACCAAAATTGCCAAGTAATAAAAACACTAGGTATTATAAAGAATTCTTTCAATTTTTCTCTTAAAATTTCTTCTTCTTCTTCTTCTTCTTTTTTTTTTAATTCAAGTATTGTCCAGCCAAATTTTATATACAAACCTATACTTTTAATGAGAGGACAGTTTGAATTAGGATTGGCCCTTTTATCCTCTTTTAAATGGACAGTTTACTAATTGTGTGGAAGTAAACACTTTGCAATTCCAAAAGCAAAATTTCAATTAGCTGAATGAAATGAGGTACATGAAATTAATTCAGATAAGTGGGGGAGTCTTTAATGTAAATGATGCATGTCAAGGGACATGACCTCATTTCTAATTTTTTTAAGGCTCTTGTTTAGCCTTTGCTATTAGATTGCTATCTTTCTCATTTGCCCCTCTCCCTTTATCTCTTTTTTTTCCTCTCTCTCATTCTTTTTAATATGGCTCTATAGAGTTTTTGTTTTGTTTTATTTTGTTTTGTGTTACCCCTTTTCTCTGAGAAGAAGAGCATTGTAATCTATGATGAGTGCATCTATATTGTCCTTTAGATGGTACTCCCACAGAGTTCCATTTTGTTACCTTTCCTGTTACTCATGTATATGTCCTTGATGCAATTAATGCTTTTACTCACAAACAGAGAATTTGAATTGGAAGGAATCTCAGAGATTATCTGTTTAATTTGTCCAGAATGACAGTCCCCTTCTCTACATTCTCAATTAGTGTACTAGGTGTTCTAGTGTCTATTTCAAAATCTCTAGTTAGGGAAAAATGCATTACCACCTAGGACAATCCATTCTACTTTTAGAGGGCTCTAATTTGGTCTCTGAATCTTACCTTTTATTTCTAGTTATTAGTGCATTTCTTTTTCACATAAGATATCTCAGCCTTATGGCTTTTCCTTTGATAAATCCAGAATTGTTTTTACTTGGGCTTCAGTTATGATGAATTGCATGGATTAAGACGACTCGTTGCCTGGATGAAAAAGACATAGCTGAAGCTAAATTTATATTGTTGTGCTTGAAATATATTACTACTAGGTTCAGATTAGTAGAAATAATGAACCCCTTGAACTGACTGAATTTTCAGATTTGCTTAGGATATTTCCATTGGGGTGGAACCAGTGACCATATTTTACATAATTATCATATTGAATAGTGTTACCTTGAATACATGTTACCACTTCAAGAGATTGATTATTTGTATTAATTGGGTTCTGGCAGTTTAGGCTAGATAAATATACCTAATATATTTGTCCTTATTGTAAACTTATGTCTTAACTTGGGTAAGTCCCAAGTGATGGTCAAGTTGATGAAAAGTAAAGGTTTGCAGAAGGAATGGTAAGGTTAAGTGTGCTCACATTATTAATGCAGTGTTTCCACATTTTGTTACAGATGGTATATTTAAAGAAATTTGCAAGCTTTAAAGTGTTATATAAATTAGCTTTTATTATTATTATTATTAATTTATTATTTATTATTTTGAGCTTTGTAACTTTGGTTTTGGAATATTCATGATGAAACAGTTTTATTACTTTCCAGTTAATGACCAAAGTGTTTCCAAATAGAGATCTACCTGGGTTGACCTATTTCAAAGAAAGAGGTTCAGCCAGGTTCTTATGGAAGGTGCAGATGACTAAATGATAAATGAACTGAAAGGTAAGATCTAGGTATATCCTGTCTCTCTCTAATATCATTCCCCCTCCTCCCTCCCTTTTTTTTAAAACATAGGATACTGTTGTCTTAGCAGTTCTTGGTGATAGTAATATTTGTATTTTAGATCATTATAAGTCTACCTTGTATTGCCACTTGAAACTACTTTCTGAAATCTTAAATTGTGCTGATCCAAACATTCGGTTTTTTGGTCAATCCTATCCCCTTGGTTTACTTCTTAGTGAGTTTCTTAATACTAGTTCTTATATCTATATCTATATCTATATCTATATCTATATCTATATCTATATCTATATCTATATCTATATCTATATCTATATCTATCTATCTATCTATATCTATAAAGTTACTGAATGATTCGTACATTGATCTCCTTAGGACAGGTGTGTTCTGTGTGTCCATTTGTTTTCAGTAACGTCCAATTCTTTGTAACCCCAGTTGGGGTTTTCTTGGCAAAGATACTGACGTGGTTTGCGGTTTCCTTCTCTAGCTCATTTTTCAGATGAGAAAACTGAGGCAAACAGGATCAAATGATTTGCCCAGAGACTCACAGCTAGTAAATATAGGGCAGGTGTATTTAAGAGTAAAAGGTCACCAAAATCTAGATAAAAGTAGAAGCCCCTTCCAAATAGTGATTCAGTCAACAAATAATTTTATTAACTGTTTACTATATTCCACAGTCTGAAAATCAGTTTTCTTTCTCCTCTTTATCTCAAGTTTAGCATTTCTTTCTAGCACATTATAGGTATTTTTTGAATGTATCAATGATAACATATTAGTTAACATATAGTGCTTAGTCTCTGCTGGGCATGGTGCTAAGCACTTTACAATCATTATTTTATTAGATCCTCACAACAATCTTAAATAGGCATTATTATTATTATTATTATTTTGCAGATAAGGAAACTGAATTAAAGAGAGATTAAATAATTTCTTCAACTAAGAAATATCTGAAGCTGGACTTAAACTCAGGTCTTCCAAATTCTAGGTGCAGTGTTCTTTTGACTGTGTTAGCTAGCTGCCTATATAACCAAAGATGTCATATAAATGTGTTTTTGGTTCTTTAGATAAGAGAGCCAAAAAAATAGTATCAGGGATTAATAAATGAGTTTTTGATTTAGTATACATTTGCCTTCTCAACTTTTCTTTCTAATTTTTTTGATATCAGTCAAATTGCTTATACCTAGTTATACCTAGATCTTAACCTTTCAGAAGACTTATTTATCATCTGCATCTTCCATAACAAATATTAGGAAATTTTTATTCTCTTTTTGTGAATCTCAAATTATATTCAAGTATCTGGCTCCAAAAGCATATAATCATGCAGATTTTAAGTAACAAGAATATTTGAAAAGTAAAAATGACCTAAAATGCCCTTTAAAAAAAAGTTACCATAGATCCTTGCAAAATTTGACTAGAACTTAAACTAGGCACAAATGTAAAATTAGGACATAGTACAATAAAATTTGAGTAATTTAGACTAATTAAAAGGAAAGGTCAATATGAATTTACAAAAGTTTGTGCTATGGAATATTCATGATGAAACAGTTTTATTACTTTCCAGTTAATGACCAAGTCGACCTATTTCAAAGAATTTTTGATGCTTATTTGAAATTAATTTTTAGATTTAGGGACAAATACCATGTTGAAGCCTTTGAAATGGAATGTGATCTTAAGTTGTAGAATGGTTCCCCTCTTGTTTATGTCATTAATTGCTTATCAGATGCCACATAGATAATTCATAGAAATTTTCAGCCTTCACAAATTCAGATTACCACAGATTTTAAAGGAATTAATGACGTTTTTCTGTATTGTTAGATGCTCATATGGAGCCTGGCAAAATAACTTATTTTCCCCAGTATTTCACTTAATCACCAAATTTTTTAGTGCCTACTATGTGTCAGGCACTATGCTAAGTTCTGGGAATACAAAGAAAGGTAACAAAAGTAAACAGTCCCTAATTTAAAGGAGTTCACAGTCTAATGGGGAAATCTTTGTACAAAAAGTACATGCCAAATATATTCAGAATAATCTCAGAGGGAAATCACTAAATTAAAAAGGCAGAAGAACCTTCATTAAGACTTGAAGGAAGTGAAGAAATGAAAGTGAAAAGGGAAAGAGATCCAAGCATAGAGAGCAGCCAGTGAAAATGTAGATAGTTAGGAGATAGAGCAAGGACGCTGGTTTTATTAGATTGCAGAGTATGTGTAAAGAAGTAAAATGTAGGCAAACTGGAAAGATATGAAGGGGCCGGGTTATGAAATATTTTTAAAATCAGAGGATTTTATATTTGATCCTGTAAGTAAAAGAGCTACTAGATTTTTATTAAGTAGACAGGTGACATGGTCAGATCTTCAGGAAGGACAATTTGACATTTGAGTAGAGGATGAACATAAGTTGGGAGTGATTTGAGAAAGAGACTACGAAGCACAGGATCAACAAAAAAGGGCACTGTTAAATGCTTAAATGCTAAGGATTTCATTACCGCTGTAGGATGTTTGGTGTTTAGGGTTGGGTAGTCTCAGAACCACTGGACTTGGGCCTATATGTTTAATAGATAATGTTTACTCTATTGAGAGATCATTGGTATTGAGACCTTGTCATTTCAGAAGATATTTCCAGAGTAGGAGTTTTTAACTAGTATTTGTGATTTGGACCCCATTAGCAATCTGTGAAGAGCCCTTCTCTGAAAAATATTTTATTAAAAAAATGTAATTGAAGAAAATACTAAATTTCAGTTAGAGATAGGTGAAAATAAAGATTATTTTTTCTCATTCAAATTCTCAGATATCCTCCCTCCCCCCAAAATCTCTCCAAGGGAGTCCCTGGATTCCAAGTTAAGAGCCCTTGTTCTGAATTGTGTGACATATACCTATGTTACTAACAGGGTCTGTTCTTTAACTTGGAGAGCTAACTTTCAGAATTAAACAACCTCTAGTTGGGATTAAATGATTCTAATAAGTGTTTAGTGCTTAGTAGGTTATTACAATTGCATCAATTTGTTTTGTTCTCAAAAAGGACCAACGACATCATAGGGATTGATATCTTGACTTGGCACATGATTTAAGTGAGGCAGAACCTTACTCTCTCCAGACATCAAAATCTAGTAGCAACTCATAAGTTAAGACAACCTCCCAGTTGTATTTTTATGATGGTAAATTAGGGTCTGGTTAGTTAGTTATAGAATCAGAGGAGTTGTAATTTTCTAGAATCTGATAGTTTGCAGATGAGATTCTGGCTGATCATGGGGACACTATTGCAGTTTCATGACTATCATGAAGCTGTCTATAATATATTCATTAGGAGATAATAAAGGTAGACAATAGAGACTGTTCTCCAAGATTGAGGGTGATATGATAGATTAGCCTTGGCTTCTTTGCTATCATTAAGGGAACTACTGAGAAAGCCTTCCAAAATGAGAAATTTATGCTCCTGATGGTTTTTTTTTCCCCTCCTTTCTCTCTTTTCTCTGTTGATTTCTTCATTCTTTCTTCATCTCATCCTTATTTTGGCAATAATGTTAGCTTATTCTATTTCTCCATTGTGCCAAAATCTTTGGTCATGCCTTAAAGAAGCTTTTAGTTCTAATCTCCTTTTCTGTAGACACATTTTGAATGTTTCAGTATAGGAACATTTGGTGTAACTTGGTGCACAACTTGGTGGACGTTATTGAGAAATTGAGGAGGCTAACCTGCTTAAACCCACAAATTTCTGATCCACAGAGGAATTTTTGTCACTGATATGTGCCCATACTCACATGAAGTTTCCCTCTCATCTTTTTCTTTTTTCTCTTTTTCCTTCCCATCCTTTTTTAATGGCATTACATTTCATTGCCTATCTAATTGTTCACTCACATGTGTTCACCTTTGAAAACTGCAATAATCCTTTTATTATCTATAGGGGTGCTTAGACAATTGTCAATATTACTTTTCTTTTTTTTTTTCCCTTTGTCTTGGTTAACATCTATTTGAATCTATGATTCATCTCTTTCCTAATTATACTTCTGATCAGACTTTTATGTAATTATTAATTTTTTTTAGCCAATTAGGTCATACTGTTTGTATATTTGATATATTTTTCTTTAGAAAACTTCTCTTCATGACCTGAGCCACTATAATTCTAGTTTTATGTCAACAGCAGACCCATATTGCTAGGTGAAAGTCACAGTCCTGAACACAGGAGCACATTCAGGGTTCATTTCTTTTATGGATAGGCATGTGGGAATGTGAATCAGAAGATAAATCTGACATTCAGAGATGGTGAGAGAAGACATCCAGAATATGTCATTAGGAGAAATTCCAGGCTTACTTGTCTCTCCAAGCAGAGTTTCAAGCAGTGGGTAATTGAAGAAGTTCCAGATGGGTGGGCAATTGTTAGAAAAATTGATCAATAGATATTGGGTTCCATGCCATGAAGAGACTTTGATTTGAAGGTAGGAAATAATCAGTAAGGAACTTGTATACCATTGTATTTTCATAGTTCTTTGATTGCAAAGTGCTTTAGATATGTTAACTCATTTGGAATGTAGTCATTGGGAAGATTTGATCTGTTAGACATTCATTTATCTGATGAATGGGACTTAGTCACAGGTGAACCAGCGTTCAGAGTAGGACCAACACTGGATGCTAAGCCAGTGAGCTACCAACCCAAAATAGCTTATCTTCCTTTGCCCAGTATTGAACTCTGATTGTAAAAAGAACTAACTTTCAGAATTAGACAATCTCTAGTTGGAGTTAAGTGATCCCAGTGGAAAGTGCTCAGTGTCCAGTCCTTTGCTGTACTTTTATATTAGCTACTTTTGGATCATATTACAGGTAGTTGCACAGTGGATAGAGCCAGGGCCTTGGATTCAGGAACACCCAAATTCAAATTCTGTCCACTAGCTGCCTGCCTCTCTGCAGATTTCTTAATCTCTGTTTCCCTCAGTTTCCTATTTATAGAATAGAGATAATGATACCACCCATTTTGCAGGATTGTTGTGAGGCACAAATAAGTTGATATGTAAGCAATTTTGCAAACTTTAAAAGTGTCTATAAACACTCATATGATAATAATGAAATGATGTTGATATTGATATTGATGATTATATTTCTGTTGCTACTGCTACTTATTCTATTGGAATTGTGCTGCCATGCTACTTGTATTACTATTTTGTCTTATAGGTGTCTTATGATATCTAAAATTCAAGTTTTAAGTATGATAGCTGCCACAGGTCCAAACCTTTGGAAAATCATTAGCTGTACAGAAAAAGCTAAAACTTATTACTAAACGTATTCTTTCTCTGGAGCTACTAGTAGGTGAGATTTAAAAAAAAAAATGTCCGACCTGTTCCCCAGATAATTTGGAGTATAGCATTTTTAGAGCAGCAAGTCCAAATGTGATCCTAAGGACTTCATGATAAAATAAAAATGACTATTTTGTAATCGTTATGAAATGACACTGGTCATTAATTTGGGAATATCTAAGATATTTTCATTATTTAGTATATTGGGTCTTCCAGGTACACAATCCTTTTTATTAATGGCACTTGAGTTATGCTGACTACACAGTTTATAATTTATTTATCAACCTGAAGAATAAGTTTCTCTTATTTCAAAGAAAATACAATAAATACAAATAACTTTTAAAAATAGATAAATTAAGGGATTAGTAATTCTCATGTGAAAATTTTCACTGTAAAGATATTTTAAATTGTGTTTCACTTTTTAGCCAGTTTACAATTATTTATCCTTTTGTCTGTTCCATTCTAATTCTTTGGGGGAGGAGGGGGAACAACCAATAACAGCAATAACAGAAATATCTTTTGAGCAAGGATTTGATTTAAACCGAACCAAATCAGAATTAATCACACTAATTTTCTGATCATATAAATCTGTTGTTTCTTAATAAGGAGACATTACAAATTGAATCAAAATTTAAACAAAACAAAACAAAACAATCTAGGGAGCAAGTTTGAAGTAAAATGGCTCTTGTATAGTTTTTCAAATTACTGAATTAGAAAGAAAAATAATGAAGATATCTTCTAACCTGGATGAGTATTCCATTTAGTTTAAGCCCTTGCTTTATGCATAGTCTGCCGAGACAAGCATCAGAGATTTTGGTAACTGTATTATTAGGCCCCGGGCATGGCAAACCCCCTTCTTGGGGAACATGGTCTATCATAATACAGAGTGGAAAACATATTATGTTTTTAAGCTGCACAATACATTATCAAATTGAAAAAGATTCTTTTATTGCTTATGTGAAAACTCTCATTTGAGACATACATTTCTTGGTTTGCCAGGCTGCAGCTGCCATGTTGGCATGTTTTTGAATTAGAATACTGTGCAACTAACAAAGCTGTTCTCTGCAAAAGGATCTGAGGTTTCTGTAAGTGGAAGTTACACAATCTAATTGACAAGTAAGATTAGGGATCAGAATCATGAGATCACTTTATGTGGAACTGATTTCATTTCATGGTTTTTAAATTCTATTTTTGCATTTAAGCAGGACCTATAACAGGTGAGCTATGTAGTACATACTAAACCTTTTCAAAAAGGAGAAGAGTAATGTGTTTGCATCCTGAAACCTTTGTCTCCTAAAATTAAATGGTCTGTAGCCCATAAGTTGTTCATTTAAGTACTCTGTGTAATATTTGTGTGCATGCATGTACACACACATATATATGATTTGGGGGGAAATTAATACAACTATACCTTGCTGGGTATTTGTGGGTTATTGTGATTAGTATCTGTAGGAAGCTTAGATATTTTTTACACGAGAAAGTCTTTGAGGAAAGAACAGGTATCAAAATTTTTAAACTATGGGCATTATTATACCTTAAAAAATGAGGACATCTTTCCTTAGATGGGCAAACTTTTTAGCAGGAAATTCATTGTGGAACTCTGATTTCCTTTCTTGTGGAGCTTATCCTCTCCCTAGTTGTGCAACATGCAGAAAATCTTAAGGAGTTCATGAGTATTTTTATTCATCTGGCCTGATAGAAATGAATATAGTTAATATTTTGTCTCTAAAAAGTATATTTAAAAATGTAGTTGATATAAAATATAAGATATATTTCTTACATGTTTGTAATAAAATTGAACTTTTGTTGCTTGAAAATCAATAACTAGAATTAAGAATGGAAAGAAAGACAAAAATCAAGATTTGTTTTTTTGTATTAATGATCAAGAGGTGATGATTATTTCCATCCTTTTAGTTTTTCTTTCTTTCATGTTGCTTTTTGAGATCACAGGATTAATAAAATCTGCTTCTGATTTTTCATAAGAAAGGAAAGAAATTGTTCCCTAATGAACCCCTTTTCTATGTTCCCAGAGGGCAGGCCCTGGTTGATTCTACTAAGCTAGAAAAACTTCAGCTACTGACCAGGAAAGAGTCTGATTCTGCTATTTGAACAACAGCAAATCTAAGTAGAGAGAGAGGAGCTCAGTGCCAGAAAGTTGGCCCAATGTGATAGATATTTTTGGCCTTAGTGACCCCATGAAACTGATAGAATGCAAAATATTCTTCATGTCCCTGTATTTCCTTCTGCTTTCACAATGATGATGACAGAGTAGTTAGATTCACACATTTCTTAGTTAACAAACATTAACTGTTAGTACTCTCAATATACAGTTTTATAAAGTGATCAGTGAACAGATATATAGAGAAACTGAACATCCATATTGAGTGATGATTTTTCATTGTAAATGAAACTAGAGTTCCTAAAGGAGTTGAAGCTGAATGGGATATTGGTTTGCATGGTCTCTTCAAAAGGGCAAACAATAGAGATTATTTTGTCATTTTCCCTAAAGCATAGTAAACATCATTTTATGAGGTACATGACCATTTTACTGTGCAGTCCTGATGCATAGTGAGTGTGAAGAAATTAATTACTCAAATGCTTGCTAACCAATACTTGTTGTATAGAATAAAGAAATAGAGATTATCTATGAAAAACTTGTTGAAGACAGATAGGTATTATAATAAATAGATTATAGGCCTTGGAGTACAGAAGACCTGAGTTTCAAATCCTGCCTCATAGACATATTAGTTGTATGACCCAGAGCATGTCACTTATCGGGTCTCATCGCTGGTTCCCTCATCTGTTGTTATCGTTGTTCAATCATATCTGACTCTACATGATTCCATTTGGAGTTTTCTTAGCAAAGATACTACAGTGGTTTTGCCATTTCCTTCTCCAGCTCATTTTACAGATGAGGAAACTGAGGCAAGCAGGATTAAGTGACTTGCCCAGGGTCACACAGCTAGCAAATTTCAGATTTAAACTCATGAATCTGAGTCTTGACTCCAGGCTCTCTCTCTGCTTATCTTTACTGTACTACTTAGTATCCTTTTCTTCATTTGTAAAATGGACATGATAAAAGTATCTACCTCATAGAATTACTGTGAAAACCAAATGAGATAACATGTAAACTGCTTTGTAATTCTTAAAGTATTATATAAATACTAGTTGATATTTTTACTATTATTATTATTTTAAAAAGAAAAAATACAATAAAAATAGTTGACCTATAAAACTAACATATCCTTTGCTATTTCATGATCATCTTATATACACAGGTTCACAGCAGGGCATCAGAAGTTATATTGGAAAATATGATCAAGATCAGGGTTAAGAAATGAAAGATAACAAAGACTTGCAAACTGTTTAGAATACTTCTTTAGAGAAGTGAGTCAAAAGGTACCTGTATGTGGCTAACCCTGAACAACATCATAAATAATGAAATTGACTGTATCTTAACAGAAAGGAAATGACTGGATAATGATATGTGGGTCATGTCAGAATCAGCTGTCTTTACAGTAAGATTTTTGACCAGAGGAACGGTGAAAATCAACACTAAATTGGGACAAAGAATAAAGATTCAATTCTGCAAACTATTATGAAGTACTTACTCTGTCCACAGCACTGTATCATTCAATGAGGATACAAAACCAAAAATGAGCTCTCCTTTCCCTCCAAAATCTAGCATTTTATTGAAGGAGTTTAAAGATACAAAGAGAGTGGCACGTGGGGTGCCATAGCAAGCATATTGGATTTAGAAACAGGACCTGGGTTCAAAACTCTGTGCTTCTATTTAATACCTGTGTGGCTTTGGCAAGGTATTAACTCTCCAGGATTTCAGCTTCCTCCTCTGAAAAATGATAGCGTTAGACTACTATCTTTAAGACTTCCCAGCCCTATATTTATGACTTTTTTGTTTAAACAAACTGTTGTCACTGAAAATTTTTAGACATGGTATCTAAACAAAGCCATTTCTTAAAATTCAATGGAAATGAAATCATTGTAACCACAAGGAAAGCTCAGAAGCTCAGAAACTACCCCACACTAGACACTTGATTTCCTTGAAAGATGTGACAGACAAAGAAAATGCTGGTTAAGAGGTCATGTGTAAACCTTAAGAGAGGAGGAGATGGAAGTTTATAAGAACTGTCACCTGACAAAGAAAAAATGAACATTAAATTAAGGGAAGATGAGCTTATAGGGCATTTGATAATAAGATTCAGGAAAGTTAGTTCATTCGAAAAAAATTTGAATATAGGATTGTAAAGAGAATAGATATGAAATGGAAGAAATCTTCTGGTGTTTTGTTAGTGACTACTTTTCAATAGTTAAAATTATGGAGCCATCATATTTCTGTCTGCACAATGTATAGAGCACCAAGCCTGGAACCAGAAAAACCTGAGTTCAAATCTAGCCTCAAACATTTACTCACTGTGTGATCCTGGGCAAGTCACTTAACCTTGTTTGCCTTAAATTCCTCATCTGTGAAATGACTTAGAGAAGGAAATAGCAAACTACTCCAATATCTTTGCAAAGAAAACTCCAAATGAAATCATAAAGAGTCAGACAGGAGTAAAATGATGGAACAACTCAACTTTAAGATCCATTGTACTGTGTGAGAGGATCACAATAATGCTTAAGACATGAAGCTGGGAAGATCTGTTAGATCTTGAATAAAATACAGAAAATTTGCACCATAGTTGATAATTTTGTAAGATATCTCAAGTTGATGGAAGATTATTAAAGAATGGAAAAGATCACATACTATTACTTCTAAAGATAGTGACTAATAAACTACTTTCCTATCTATAAAATCTTTATAAGAATGATCTATCTGTACATTATAGTCATCCTGTATGAAACATAATGAAGAAACAAGTAGGATTTTTTTTAACAGTCAAATTTTTTTTTTCCTGCAGACTCTATGATCATTGATGCTCAACTTTATTATGAGTCATAGAAGGTATTAGGTCTCCTCCATTTAATTATTGATTTTAGAAAAATAAATTTGATTCATTACAGCTAAATATAATTTTCAGAGTTCTCTTCAAATAAGGTGCTCTACAATGTGAAGTTCATGCAAATGCACATATTTTAAAATTACAAAACCATAGCATATATGACCCATGACAGTCATTAACTATTTTAATGGTTGATAATGTTATATACATCCATATTTATGTCTGTTTTTTTCCTTAGTATTCAGATTTGATATGGTACTCTTAAATTATTTTTCAACTAGTGATGCACAAGAAATTCTCATCACTACTTACTGTTTAAACAATTAGGGAAGTTTTGAATATAGTAAATTCAGCATCCATATTCTGTGCCAACATGGATAGATTCTACTACAATTTGGTTACTAAAATCAGATTCAGTTTTGCTTATTAAAAATATTACTATATTAATTATATTTCTGCAAGAGTGATTGTTATATTAGTTGGTTAACCTTGACATTATCTAAAGTTTGTATATTAGCTGTGACATATGTCTATACTTATGTTTTCAGAATACTTTGTTAAATGAGTCATCATGTTCCTTTCTGCTTTGTTGAGAAATATTATCCGTATATGATATTTAGAAAAAAATCCAAGGCATATATTAAAAAAAAATAGCTGATTCCAAGCCAGAGCAGAAATATCATTGTAAAGTTTTTATTCTTACGTCTTATTTGCAAAGTTATAATGCTATCCTATAAATTGAAATCTATTTATATAAATCTTAGTCCTCCCTATAAGAGCAGTAGGAATCAGTTTTCCCACTAAATTCTCTCTTAACTTTTAGATCTGAATCATATTTGGCCTCTAAAATATAAAACATTTCCAGCAGGAACTTAATCCTTCCTTATCTTTCTTTCTTTCCTTTTTTCCCCATCTCAATGGGTTAAAGAATTGTTCATCCAGGAGGTATAATTTTTATAAATTGCTTTAGTTCATATATTCCGGGAGCGATTTTTAAGTTATGTGGCAAAGTGGGAAAATAATTTTATAAAATGAATACTTTATTGATCATTTACCTTTTTTTGAATATGAATATTGATTTTCATATTAGATGGTAAAGAGTTATGATGTATAATATATAACACTGAATTTGTAGTCCTAAGGCTTGCATTCAAATTCCTGTTCCATCATTATTTTATGATCTGGAATAGATCATAAAACTTTAATAACTTTACTTAGTTCTCTCATCTGTACAATAGGGAAAATATATTTTGAACTGTATGATACACTAGATTGTGAGGAAAGTGCTTTGTGAACCTGTGGGCATTATGTTAATTGTTGGATAAAACACATAAGTACATATAAAAGTAGATATATAATTTCTCTCTCTCTCTCTCTCTCTCTCTCTCTCTCTCTCTCTCTCTCTTTATTTATATATATATATATATATATATATATATATATGTATATATATATATACAGTTCATTTATGAATGATACTGTGCTTTAATAAGCTTAGAAAGTTATTTGCCTAAGGACTTTGTTGGTTATGAGCAACAAGACCAAACTAAAATTTAATCATATAATTTATGTGTTAATTAAGAGAAAAGGATGCTTTTTACATGGGATACTAAAAAGCATTTGGCAGTGCAATTAATTTTGTAACCAATGATTTTTTTTTTAAGCTTTACCAGGAATAAGAATGATATTAATGTCACTTTTAAATAGATACAGCTCCAGGAATGTGCCAGTTCACATTATCTTAAATACACACCTTATCTATCCATATTGCTTCTCTTTAGATGTGAAAGTAAAAATAAAGGTGTGAAGCTTCTAGCAGACTTACAAAAGATTTTTTGTACATCAGAAAACACATATAGAAATACTTCATTATTGTCAGTCTCAGGCCTTAATACATTAAAATCACTTGCATTTAATGTGTTCTTTTCCTAAAAGTAAAAAGATAAATTTACCAACAATCAAAATACTTTGAAAGTATGAATTAAAACTTTTTTATTCTTAAGGAAGACAGTAAAAGATTTAGGATATAGGGGAATTCATAGTAAAATTAGAGATAGAAGAAAAAAGAATGATATAGCTTGTTCATTTGGTGTTTTGGAATTCTGGATTAGTGAATTTTCTGTATAACTAAACTGTTCGCCCTTTAAGTATCAAAATGTCTTTTTTATTTCAACACTTCAATGGAATTGTTTTTTAAAAGCCCAATAACCATTTGATTATTCCAAAGCCCAACCTTAATTTTTGACTCAAGCTTAATACCCTAGTTTAGACTCTTATCACTTATCACTCTTATCAGACTCCTATGACTGGAGTAGACTTTTAATTAGGCTCTCTATTTTTAGGTTCTTTCCTTTTCAGTCAATGTTACCCCTCATTGTCAGGGCTACAGCTCACTGTGTAGCCATTGTTATACTAAGATTTGTCCACACTAAAGCAGCTCTCCCAATGATGAGGTTATTCCCAGTCAGGGAACCAAATGATGTTGTTAGTGGCAGTGCAGAGAGTTGTGGGAACCCCTCTTTGGTCAGTGCAGGTCCAACATGAAAGAATTCACAAACCCAAAATATTAGACTGGCAAAAGGTAGTTTATTGGTACTGAGAAGTCAGCTTCCTCAGTGGCAAGGTCCTGACAGAGAGATAAAGGTCCTATCAGAGAAATCCTGGCATATTCCCAAGACAAAGGTTTGACTCTGTTGCCTACTCACAATGCTAGGCTGTAGCTTTAGTGAGTGTGGTCTCATGCCATCTTTTCTATAAAGTTCATGTGAACTTTGAGATAGCTATTTTCTTCACTGCTTTTTCTTGTGAGGTTCAAAACAACATTCCAGATGGTTGAAGTTGTCAGAAATCTTAAGAGTTACTTTCATTTTCTCGTGGAATATTCAAAATAGACAGGGAGTATGTAATTTTTCACATTAAAGAGGCAGCTGGAGCAACTGTTAGGCCATGTCTGCCAGAAGCGGCTATTTTTTTATGCACGTATGCTTCACCTTAGCCAGGTGCTCCTAATTACCTGTTTCCTTCTGTAGAACCCAGACTATCCATAATGGAGTTAGTTCCTGTCTCAGCTGCTACCTTATAAAATCATTAAGATTGGGAGAGGAGATCTGCCTCAGTTATTGGAACTATGGCCTTAAATCTGATTTCTTCTGCCTCCCTGTGCTCTGTTCTTTTTGTGTGTCTCCCAGTTTTTGACTGGGGCTTTAGAACTTTAACCACTTGTTTTATTCCTATTGGTTTGTTTTGTGTTTTTGTATTTGTGCACTCCTGGTTTCTCTGCCTGTCACTTAGTCTATCACTTCTATAGACTTACTTGGGCTCTGACCCCTTAAACAGAACTGTGTACCTGGATTATTAGCTGCTCCAACCTTTGATACCTAGCTTGATTCTTAAAGCTTTGCCTTCTCATTCCCTGCCTACTTTTTATGTTGGGTTTTAATAAGTGTTCCCATTTGAGACTTGATCACCTTGTTCCAGACACCTAACTTTGCCTTGATAACTGCCTTCTGGTCTTTCTCATTCCCTAGCCTGGACCCCACTTTTAATTCAGCTTTTTTGTATCTGACTCTTCACCTGTATCCATAAGACTGCTACCACCCAAAACCTGGGATGAAACCACACATGGTACAGAAGAAGGCATGCTTAATCTGGACATAGAGGACATGGGTTCAAATTCTAGCTGTGACTACACTTATATCTTGTGTGAACTTGGATGCGTCTAAAATAAAGGGATTGGACTAGGTAACTCTAGCAGGTCTCTGCTAACTCTGAGACTGGTGCTACAACAGCATTCAGGACTATTGTTCAAGTGCTGGGACTTTTATAGAAGTTTCTCTGCAATAGATATTGTGTAAATGATAATGGAGATGGTGATGAGATTGGCGAAATCATTGCATTTACCTCTAGAATGTATCATTTCTTTTTTTCTTAGTTCTAATCGTTATTTCCTTGTGAAGTTTGCTGTCCATTGAATAAATTGTAAATGTAGGCTTATTCTGGAGGACAACATAACTAGTCTAAAAAATGAAACAGCCCCTGCTTTTAAGAAACATATACTTTCTCCTACCGGGTAAAGAGAAATCACTTAATGATGTAAATGGGATGACAACCTAGTGTTACTGATTAGCCTCATCAATCCCTTCTTTTCTGGCATAGTTTTAGAAGGAAAAGAAGGGGAAGAATGAAGAAGGGCAAGGGAAAAGGAATAAATATTTATATAGCACCTACTATGTGCCAGACACTGTGTTAAGTGCTTTATTTGATTCTCAGTCAATATTTATTAAGTACCTACTTTGTGTGAGGCACTGTGCCTCTTTGGGGGAAAAAATTTGTCTTTTGATTCTCATGACAATACAGTGAAGTAAGTGCTAATAATAATTCCATTTTAGAGATTTGAGAACTGAGGTGAAGTGACTTGCCTAAGATCACATAATTAATTAGTGTCTGAAGTTGCATTTAAACTCAGATATTCTTTACCTTATTCACTGTACTCTCAGCTGCTTCTAGGAAGATTCATATTTTATGTCTGATTTCTCTTTCGAGTTACTTTGAAGGTAAGCCATATAAGGCAGTCTCATTAACCAATCATTAAAACACCAGCTTGTGACTGAACCTTTTTCTTCCCCAATCTGTTTCACTCATAGTATAATTGAGCTTTAGGAGACCTCTTGCGGTTTCTTTAATAGCCTGTGCTTCCTTATTTCTGTACTACCTGGAACTTCTCCTTGCCACCTTCTCAATACTTGCTCCAGTTTGTCCAATTCCTACTCATCTTTGAAGACCCAGTTCAGATGTCATCCCTTCCATAAAGCCTTCCAAGATGGGGGCAGCTAGGTGGCGCGGTGGATAGAGCACTCAGCCTTGAATTCAGGAGGATCCGAGTTCAAATCTGGTCTCAGACATGTAACACTTCCCGGCTGTGTGACCCTGGGCTAGTCACTTAACTCCAGCCTCAGGGAAAAAAAAAAGCCTTCCAAGATTCCCGCTGGAAGCAATTTCTTGCTTGTATGCTCTGTACTCCTTTACAATGTTAATATTTTAGTTTTTGTGTACATATTTTCTTACCAAGCTATAAGCTTAAATGTCCTCTCTTCATGGCACCTCACAAAATACTTTGTATATGTCAAACAAATAAAATAATTTTTGAAATCAATGTTGTACTAAATGTTACAAATTCTTGGTTGTCTTCCTAGAAACTATACTTCCCTAAGAAATAGCTTTTTTAGGATCACTGTAAGGGTGGTTGAATTTCTATTTTGGATATTTCATTGTAAGAGAAAATGTATGTAAAGTACTGTGCAAACCTTAAAGTACAGAATAAATTTCAAATATTAAGAAAAGTTGATTCAAACATAAAATTTGTAAGTCAACTATCAAAGCAAGCATTGATACTATTGCCTTAAAGAAATCATAATGTGACTCAAATAAATTTTTAAAAAGATTTATGCATTGCCTTCCTCTGCTAGGTACGTTTTTTAGTGTTTTTGTTTGTTTGTTTTTAAGTTTCGTTCAATGTCTCAACATTTTAAGCTCTTAGATTCTTAAGTTGTATAAATGTGGCAACTATAATTTTTATCTTACTCAGTTACTGTTGTGCAGCCTAGTAACAGTTTTTTTGTTTACTTATGTCCACTGGAGGCTTTGTCTATTATTTGTCTCTTGAAAGACAACATGGTATTGTGGATCCAAACTTGGATTAAAAGGCTCTGAATCAAGTTCCACTTCAGATACTTGATAGCTATGTGATCCTGGACTAAATTTCTCTGGGTTTCAGTTCTTCATTTTTGAAATGAGAAGGTTGTACTAAATAGTCTCCAAGGTCTTTTCCTGTTCTAAATTTATTATCTTGGGGTTCACACGACCCAGTATTAAAAACGATTTAACATTAGCAAACACTTGTTGACAGTTTGTATGTCTTTTAGGCAAAGAAATGCAGATAGGTCTGTAGGGTCACTCTAATGCTAGAGAAATATGATTTTGTTTGTTACAGGATTACTTGGATAAGCTTGAGAGAGACAGAGACAGAGAGTGTGAGTATGAGTGTGTGAGTGAGTGAGTTTGTGTATGTATATGTTGGGGGTGGGTGGTAAAAGAGGAAGATAGGGTAGGTGGGTGGGGGTAGGTTTAAGATAAAGAAGAGACACTTTGCTTTATATTTTCTGAAGAATGATTTGAGATCTTTATCTCACAATAAAGCCTGTTTTCCCACGGGAGCAAGAACTAAGAACTGACCTGGATTCCTTTGCTGGAGAGTTGTTACAGCATGCTATCTCCTCCTTATCAGTTCCTTTGAGGATCAAATCTGCTCTGTCCTAGCATAAAGGCCTCACTGGCTTTGCCCCCTCTCTTCCTTCTTTCTCCTAAGTACTGGATTTAATGCCCTTGGGCGTTGGGGGATCCGGAAAGGCGTGGAATAAAAGATGGTACCAGAATTTCATGTTAAAGGAAGGGAGGGATTCAAATGAGGCAGAAGTAAGAAAGGGGAGTATCTTTCAGGCTTGGGGAATAGTAATAATGATTGTTGATTGATTTTATGATTAGTGTTCAGTGCCTTATGTTTGTATAGTGTCACATTTACAATCTCATTTGATCCTCACCTTGTCTTGGTGAAGTGGGCAAGGAATTTATTATAATCCTTGGTTTTATTGATGAGACAATTGAGGTTTGTGACTGTGACAGATTTAGGTGACTAATAAGGATTGGATAGAGAACCAAGTCTTCTGATTTCTGATTTTCATGATAATTCATAATTCTTTCTGCAGTTGTTGTTAGTCATGTCCAATTCTTCATGATCCCATTAGGATTTTTTAGACCAAGTTGCTGGAGTGGTTTGTCACTTCCTTCTCCAGTTCATTTTACTGATGAGGAAACAGGCAAAGAGGGTTAAGTGGCTTGCCCAGGGTCACACACAGCTAGTAAATAAGTGTTTGAGGCTAGATTTGAACTCAGGTTTTCTTAACTCCAGGCCTAGGCACCCTTAATTCTTTCTAATATATTGTAATTGTAACTAGGTTGAACATTCTAGCTGAGATTTTTCAAGTTGATATTTTATTGGTACCTTGAAAATGGTCATTTACTGATTTCTTTCCCTTTCCCCTCTCCAATTCATCCCTACCAACATTAACTGGGTTTCTTTATACCCAGGTAGAGGAGGATTGGTACAGAACGTTTACTGGTAACTTCAATTTTTGTGAACCTGGCTTTCATTTCTTAATTTTGACCCTGGAAACTGTAGGCATTTGGTAGTGGAAGTAAAACTAGAAACAGCTTCTCAGCACTATTTGGTGACCTTGACTGTTCATTCTAATTTAATTCGACAGATTGCAAAAGTGTCTAAACTACCCCTGGTTGTGATTTTCACACTTTTGGGAAGTAAATTAACTCTTTCAAACCATAAGGAGACTTTTGTGTTCTGAAGCAAGCAGTAATTTACAGAGTCATACCCTGGCTTGGAAGAGTAGCTACAGGTTCCCATGGTGCCTAATTGGCAACCAAGAGTCTATTTAGACCCTGAGAGAATCCAGCTTAATATGCTGAAAACTTCTTCTTGTAGCCTTGATTTACTTTAAAATAAATTATAGTTTAGCAAATAACTAACACCACTTAAACTTGTAATATATTATTTTACATTGAGAAATGCATTTCATTATTTTGTCTCAAATTGAAATGTAAAGATTGAGGCTTTTGAAAAGCCTCTGAGATTTCATGGTGATAATCTGTTTTTGGTTTTGTTTTTTATTTTTTTTTCTTACAAAGACTAAAGAATTGGTCTCAGCTTGGCCAAAATTGCCATTTTTCTTCTTATGTAATATATGGCCCTTTTGTAATAGATGATCAAAGTTAAATGCTTAATAATACAATATTGCTGATAATACAAATTTAAAGACATTGGGAAAGGAAATATATATTTTATGGTTCTTTTAAGAGGTATTATCAGGATCTTGTTGAATGGAATTTTAAAAAATGGTTTTGTATCATTTGGTCACTTAGGTACAGTAAATGACATTTTCATAGCATACTATAAACACTGTAATAGAAATTTTAATGTAGTAATAATAGTTTATGTAAAGAGTGCTGCAATTCACTATACTTGGGGTACCCAAATGTCATTTTCCTGGAGTGGTTTGCTGTGTATCAGTAAGTTATTTAGTCAACTGATTATTCTATTTAAGTTCATATTTGCTGATAGTCACTTGATAAAACTAATAAAATATATGTAGAATGTTGTCTTCTCATCCTGACAATGATAAAAGTATGCAGAAATCTATTCCTCTGATTTTTATTCCCAGCCTATAAAGAGAATTGCTCTCCTTTCTACATCTTTGTGTTGTTGATGATGATGGTTTTTTTCACTACAAAGATGAAGGTGATGATTGAATTCAAATTTGGGGCAAGTGATGACAGAAGTAAGCAAAGTGAAGGAGTGAGTTGGTTGAGATAAGAACTAAGCAAAAGGATCAGAATTGATGGGAGAAGCCTAACATTCAGGTGTGGAATGGAAACTTCCATTTCTGACCTCTACTCAAAATGAGCCAGAAAATATAGAGAGCTGAATAGGCAGGAACAAGGCAAGCGAAGTTTTTAATAAATTCTTCAGTGTTATACTTTTTTGAAAATTAAAAGCAAAATGAGAACACTTCTAAAATATAACAACACATAGACATATGAAATGCTTTTCTTAGGAATTTTATGCTTTTCTAACTTGTACTGAGAGCATCCTTAAGACTTGTTAGAAATTTAATTGAAATCTTTCCTGAATTAAGAACGCTACAAAGAAGTAAAATCTCAAAATTTTCTTTAAAAATCTTACTTTGCTATTGTTGATAGAATAATAAATTGAAATGCCACCTTTAAATGACCCTCTGGATTAGGTAACAGAAATTACTGAATGTTAGCAGGTAATTTATGCTTTTGGCTCTGTTCATTTTAATAACTTGTATGTGTTATATAGCTTTAAAATGAAGAACCAATAAAGAGAAGCAGTGCACTAATAAATAAGAAATAGCTGGTGTTGTCTTCAGCTTAGTTCATCAGTCTTTGGTCTTTTGTTTTGTTTTGGTTTTGATTTTTTTTTAATTATTAAAGCTTTTTATTTTCAAAACATATGCACGGATAATTTTTCAACATTGATCCTTGAATAGTCTTATGTTCCAAATTTTCCCCTCCTTCCTTTTACCTTCTCTCCTAGATAGCAAGTAATCCAATATATGTTATACATGTTAAAATATATGTTAAGTGCAATATATGTGAACATATTTGTACAATTGTCTTGCTGCATAAGAAACTTTCAGATCAAAAAGGAAAGAAAATGAGTTAGAAAACATGCAAACAAACAACAAAAAAAAGAGTGAGAATGTTATATTATGATTCACACTCAGTTTCCACAGCCCTCTCTCTGGGTGTAGATGGCTCTCTTCATCACAAGATCATTAAACTGGCCTCAATTATCTCATTGTTGGAAAGAGTCAAGTCCATCAGAATTGATCATCATGTAATATTGTTATTGCCCTATACAATGATCTCCTGAATCTCTTCATTTCATTAAGCATCTTTGGTTTTTCTTAAAGGAACAGGGATTTGACTTGAGATTTCATTGATACAGGGAAAAGTGTAGTGAGAAAATTCCCTCTACCATTGTAGGTTATCACTTTTTCTGCAATTGCTAATCTTAGAATTGCCTAGAGCATTGAGAAGTTAAATGATTTACCCAGCATTTCATAAGCAATGTTGTTCTTGATGAGACTCAGACCACGGGTCTTCCTGGCTCTGTGTTAGCTCCGAGTTGACTTTGCCATAATTTGTTTAGTGTTTCTAAACAAACTTAATATTTTTACGGGGGACACTTTTGTTGACTTTCATATCTTTCTTTGAACACAATTTTGCTTAATATTTTACATAATCTCATTATTCATCTCTCCATTCTAAAGTTTCCAAACTTTCTTTTCCCTTGTCATAAACAAAACTTCATCTGTACATAGTTTCCATTATTAACCCACAATTTAACTAGAGAATCATTTGTTTAGTCAGAATTTCAAAAGATGCTGAGAAATGATTTTCTGCATTTTAAAGCTGAAAAAGAATTCTACTTTTAAAATGCAATATAATATGAACACGTTAGCTGAGAAATTAAAGAAATGTTTTTGGATACTTCCTAGCCTAAAGAGATACTTTTTCTTTCTTTCTTTCTTTTATTTATTTATTTATTTTTGGTGATAATAGCTTTATTTTTCAAAATATATGCAAAGATTGGTTTTAGCATTCACCCTTGCATTTGAACCATTTGGAGTAAAGGAATAATTTTTATATTGTTTGTTTAATTGACTTATTTTCTACTATATCATTATTTATGAAAAAATGCAGATTTCATATGTCACATGATCAGATTGATTTTGTGTAGGAAATGCATTGCATTTGGTCAACAATATTAACAACTATTTTCCTTAAAGTTAAAAAAAAAAATCAGTGACCTGAGTATGTAACTTAATTTAAGAATTTTAATTACTTCTTTTCAATTTCTATATGGCTGTTAGAGTGTTATACTTCCATTCACTTATATGATGTCCATTTTTCTAGAAAAGCTTCAAGATTTTGAGAGGAAGATACTAGACTCCTCATTATTTTAAAGTTTTAAGTTTTTGATCTTATCTTAACCTGCAGCCACATCTTTCCTTTTTGGTAACATACAAGATGTTGATTTTATGTTTTGCCTAGAATGAACTGCAGTTGCTTCCATAGATAACTTTCCCCAGCATCTGTCACTGTTGTTAAATTCAGAAGAAATATGCTCATTGTTAGTTCCTCAGTTGAACTTTGAAGGACCCTATGAGGCATCTTATATACTCCAGTGACTTCATTTTATAGTTTGGGGCAAGATCCTTTCTCATTTACCTAGTTATACAACACATATTCTATTCAGATATAAATGGCTATATTCTATTTTTAAATTTAATTTTAATTTTTTATCAATTATATGTAAACTAATATTTTTAATATTTGTTTTAAAAAAAATTTGGAGTTCTAAATTATCTCTTCCTTCACTACCCCTCCTCTTTGAAAAGGCAAGCAATTTGATATAGATTATACATGTGTAATCATGTGCAACATTTCCATATATACCATGTTGCAAAAGAAAACAGATCCCCAAAAACCCCCAAGAATAAAGAAATTTTTAAAAATACGTTTCAATTTGCATTCATATACCATCAGTTCTTTCTCTGAAGCTGGTTAGCATTTTTTAGTTATTAGTCCTTTGTTTTGGATCATTGTATTTCTGAGGATAGCTAAGTTATTCACAGTTGATCATTATACAATATTGCTGTTACTACAGGTTTTCCTGGTTCTTCTCATTTCACTTTGCATGAAATCATATGTCTTCCAAGTTTTTTCTATCAATATCTCTCACTCATTATTTCTCATAGCACAATAGCATTCCATCACAGTCATATACCTCAACTTGTTATGCCATTCCCCCTTGTTATGCCAAAAGAATTTCCAATTCTTTTCTACCACAAAAAGAGCTGCAGTAAATATCTTTGTACACATAAGTCCTTTCCTTTTTCTTTTATCTCTTTGGGATTCAGACTTATTAGAGGTATTGCTGGGTTAAAAGTTCTGTGGCTTTTGGGGCATAATTCCAAATTGCTTTCTAGAATGGTTGGATTGGCACATAGTTCTACCAACAGTCCCCCTATTTTTCCATATCTCCTCAAACATTTGTCATTTTCCTTTTCTGTCATATTAGCCAATCTGGAGTTGTTTTTTCATATGACCATAGGTATAGTTTTGATTCTTTCATCTGAAAATTGCCTGTTCATACTAAGTAGCTATTCTTGAAACTTTCTAAAGAAAACAACTGTCACATTATTTAACATATTTTTGGGATACATGTTGGGGATACAATTGATGTATACCATATTAGCAGACCATAGAGCAGTCCGTTTACACATTGAAACCTTTTTTTTTTTTTTAAACAGATAAACTCCTTAAGGGAGCGTTGTTACTATGAATGTATTACACGTGAGTACTATGTATATATTCTCTCTCCACAACCTGGGCCTCTGAGAAACTGGGAACTTTTGTATTTTTAAAATTCTTTGCTGTTAATTCTTCCTTCTGGAAGAGGTCCAGTGATATTGGGAAAGTGATGTCTCAGGACTTGCAAGTAAATTATATTTAAGTGAGATAGGGTTATGCATTGCAATCTAGTGGGAAAACAGAAGTCAGGATCACTGTTACTGTCGTAGATGTGATGGGAGATCAATCTGACACTTAACAAATACTTGTAGATTGGTTGATAAATAAAAGTTGATAAAAAAAATGAAGAGGAGCAAACTTGAGCAGATATTTATAGTTTATGATTATTAAACAAGAGTAATCAATAGAAGAATAATTAGAAAGGTGTTAAGAAAACTAGAGAATATGGTGGCTCCAAAATCAAAGCTTTAAAACAAGAGTTCTTAATCTGGAGTATATGATTTTTTTTTTTTTTAAACATTTTGATAGCTTTATAATTGTCTTAATTTGTAGTAATAATCCTGTGTATTTTGTTTTATGCACTTAAAAACATTATTATCAGAAGGGGTCTATTAGCCATACTACAGAAAAGTTTAAGAATCCCTGCTGTAAAGATTACCTGGGAAGAAAAGGGAAAAGTGATCTGTAATAGGAAGAGCAGAAGATGAAACACAAAGAGGAGGCTGTTGGACTTGGTGACCATAGTGTGGAACTATAGGGAGCTTGAGGAAAGATATAGTAAAAGAACTGGCACCTTAGAAATTTTGTTCCCAGAATCAGAATCATACAGTTTGAGAGTTGGAAAGGATCTCAGTGAGTGGCTATCTAGTTTAAACCATATGCAAAAAAAAAAAAAATCCTCTGTACAAATGATTTTCTTGTCTTTACTTGAGTTTTTCATTGAGGGAGAACCTATTGCCTCTTGAGACACCTCATTCTACTTTTTGGATAGCTCTCATTGTTAGGAAATGATTTTTCCCCCCTAACATAAAAGCTAGATTTCCTTGACAACTCATGTCCATTGTTCATACTTCTGTATTCTGAGACCAAACAGAAAACAAATTTAATAATTGTTTCTGGTAACAGACCTTAAAATACTTGAAGATATTTATTGTGTTTTTCTTCCCTCCTCCCCTTTTTCTTTTCTGATAACTAGAACAGATTTTTTTTTTGACATTCTTTGATATGGACTCATTCCTCTACTGTCCTTCTACCTTCTCAAAGAAATGAGCAATAAAGTGACTCCTGAAAAATGGAGAGGGAAAAATCTAATTTATTTTCCAATATTTATTAGTTATCTGTGCATTTAATACATCTCCAACGTGAAGTTCACCTGAATTAGGGTGTGATTGAGTAATGCAAAGAATTTTAAAACATGGCCCCTGCTCTCAAAGAGTTTATGATCTTTTCTTGACCTTTCCCAAGTTATCACTGCCTATCTTTAAATTGTTGCTCCCATAACTGAACAGTAGAGGACTTGATAAAACTAAGTACAATTATAATATCTTTGTTAGTGAAGGGATCCAGACCCATGAAATTGCTTGTTTAGTTTAATATAGCAGCTTAATATAAGTAATGAATATACAGGTTGGTAATTCTACATAATTGAATAAGTGAAAAGCTTATTGGTAAGGGTGACAAACTGGTGTAGAATATTGAGAGAATGTCATTTCAAATAATAGCTACCAACCAATCTTCAGAGACCTATGGCAACACGAGATTCATTCCCATTACTTATTTCCCATAGTAAAATTTTAATTATGATATATTTCTAAACTTATTAAATTTATTATTTTTTTTAATGCCAGGGGTAGCTAGGTGACATAGTGGATTTAGCACTGGAATTATGGGGATCTGAATTCAAATCTGGATTAATAGTAGCTGTGTGACCTAGGCAAGTCACTTAACTTCGATTGCCAAGCCCCTTCCCCCAAGTCACATGACAGAAATTATTGGATTGCTTTCTTTGATGACATTTAGAATATTAAAAGGCACTCATTACATTTTTACTGCATAAAAATATTTCAGTAGCTTTGAAAATAGGAAGGAGATGTATTTTTTCTCCCATCTTTTGTAGTTTCCCTATTATGTACCAAGGAGCCTTGTAAACTCTTAAAAATTAATTGGATTGAATTGACTCTCAACTACTTAAAATTGTTAGCCAACCAAAAGTAACTGAGCCCAGAATATTTGTCAATGCAATCTTATCTAGAATTAGAATGACTTTAAATGAGGTAATATATGTTAAAGCTCTTTGTAAATTACAATGCGCAATGCAGTTGTAAAGTATTATAATTGTTATTATGAAGATCTGAATTTGAGTCCTGCCTTAGATACTGTGTGGCTCTGAGCAGACCACTTACCTTCCTGCTTCATTTCCTTGTCTGTAAAATGGGTATAAAATTATTATAACATAATAATTATTGTGAGGATCAAATAATATGTGTAAAATGCTTTGAAAACCTTAAATATTAATTATCGTTTTTATTGTTTTCCTGTGTTTGTAAAAAAAAGTATGGAAGCAAAAAATGGCTTAGTGTTGTTTCTTAAAGGTTAATTCAAGCTCATAAGCTTTAAAAGGTAAGAGTTTTATAGGGAGAGCTCTTAAATGCTTACATCTCTTGATTGTGGTTTGAAGTAAAGTATCAATAGGTTTTAATTTAAAGGATTTTGGTTCAAATCCTAATTTTGTTACTTGCTAGATTTGTGATCCTTGATGAGTCCTCAGTTTCCTTATCTGCAAAATGGAGGGCTTGCTTTAGATGAACTTTCTAAGGGCCCTTCCAGATGTAAATCTTATTTGATCAAGCCTGTGCATTCATATGCATATTATTTTATATAGAGATTAATTCTTATTTGATTAAAACATTGTAGTTTAATGAGTCATGTCTTCAAACCATATCCAATGTAAGCTACTCTTTCATGGTACCCATTACTCTTTTTCTCTGTATACGTTATCTTCATATGTCCTCCATTTGTTTACAAAGATTCTTAGAAAAGAAGAGATAGCTCAGCTTCAAGCTTATGACCATTGCTGGTGCCCTCCTGATGCTAGATTAGTAATACCATTTTTTCATGTTGATGATACAGAATTATAGACTATGTGTATCCATAGCTGCTCATATGGCCATACAGGCCTTGTTCAAATACCTAAAACCATTTAGTTCCTTTTAGAACTTTTTACTGTTCAAGAATTTCATGTACAATAGGGTAAAATGGCCAACTTATTAAAGCTTAAAAAAATCCTTGGAAATTTCATTGACTTGTAAATTTTGGCTGATCATATTAGCCAAATCATATGGACTATATATATATTACATATATATGTATATTATATATATATTATATTTTATATATATATATATATATATATATATATAATTAGCCAAAATCAAATGGACTATAGTCCATACTCTATAGATTGTTTGTTTGTTTGTTGTTGGACAAATAATTAGTGTTTTTTTTTTTGTTTGTTTTTTTGGTTTTTTTTTTAGTTCATACAAATTTTTTTTTTCCATTCAAAGAAAATTTGGGGGGGGAATGAGGAACTGGGTTACCATTCAAGGCAATTCCTATTTAGATCAGTATTATATATAATACAAATAAATGTTCCTTGTCTTTAGATATGCCTTGTTTTTTAGAGATTTTAAATGGAAATTTTTATTCCTCCAGGGAATTACTCAAGATTTTGTGTTGCAAAGAAGGTGCATTGATAGAAGGATTTTCCCCTCCAATAAATTTCTTATCACAATGAAATTATGCCTGTCCCCAAGTTTTACAAAGAAATGTGAAAATTAGAGATATTCGATGTAGGTTTTTTGTCATCTTTTAATGTATATTTGTAAGTTTAAGTTACTTACATGTCATAATTAGAGTATAGAGACTGAGTCTTTGCCCCCAGAGCACTGAAAATTATAGCGTACAAAAATTTAAAATAATGAATTAAATAAAAATATCAGAATTATCCCTGAGCCAAATGAGGCTTTGCAAAAGAATATTCATCTCCTCACAATGGGACCAGAACTATCAGATTTCTTTTGGACAGTGAAAATCTATGCTAGAAAAACTTCTTTTCTGAAAGCACAAGAAAAGATTATGGAATTTTAAATTTGATATCACTTAGATGTCAGTAATGTAGAAAAACTGTATTTAACACAGCAAGATTATCAAGATATCTTAAATCTGCTCTTTCTCTTCTGTGGGGTGAGGGGACTATCTCATGACTTATGTCCTGTAGTCCCTCTTACAATTTATTATTTTCACATAATGGATCTCAAAATTGATTTGAGAGTAGGTTTTATGTTGCTTTCCCCATGGACCAAAATTTCTAGTTACAGCTATATATGTCATATCATTAGGAATTCAATCTCTGACTGTCCTAGGAATATTTATTTCTTAGATTCAATATTCTTAGCTGTTTTCTTGAAAGAAGATATATAGAAAATCAAATGAATGCTTTTGAGAAATGATCCCTAAGGTTAAGTAATTCTGATAACCAGCAGTGCCATGCTTGATATTCTTAGAACTAGATTCAAGAGAAGTATAAGATATGGCTTCCCTGCCTGCAGGATAGTTATAGTTTAGCAAACAGAGGAGATATTTGTTCATTCATAAAATATCAATGATTTCTGTTCTCTACGAGTTTCATGCTTTAAGTAGAGAGATAAGGCATGAATAAAAATAAGGGGGGGGGGGAAGAAAGCAAAAATTACCTAAATACCTAGTATGTTTTAGATACTGTGCTAAGTATTTTAGAAATATCTCATTTGAATCTCTCAATAATCATGTGTTAGGTGTATTATTGTCCCTGTTTTATAGTTGAGGAAACTAAGAAGAACCTGAGATTAAATGACTTATCAAGGTTTACATGGTTAAATAAGTGTCTGAGGCTGGATTTGAACTCAGATCTTCTGACTCAAGGACTAGTACTCTATCTATTACATGACCAGCTAGAATAAATAGAAAAGGTATTATTCTACATTTGTAGAATATAGAATAATAAACTTTAAATATAGAAGGTAAATTAGGCTGTAAAGCAATATTTCCCAGTTCAGCATGGAATTTGCTCATTTTGTACAACTAGGTGACATAAACTAAACTTCTGTTAAGATTAGATATTTGCATATTAAAAAAAAACATATTTATTCCATCCTCCTACCCCATTAGGCCAGCATTTAAGGGAAATATTAAATAAGATATTACTGGTTTTTTCTTTTGTTTGTCTATCTGCCTTTCCTCCTCCCTAAGCATCACTTGTTTGGTCTTTAAATATATCGAGAGTGTGTGTCCTTTAGATTATCTGATTTTTTTGCTTTTGAAATCATTGCATTTTGTTTCTAGTATTGATGTATGGATTATATTACAGTGTTCCTGAGCAATAGTTGCAAAGCTTGCTACAAACAGATCCAGAGCCCAGCCTTAATATTTTGTTTTTCTTTTCTGGTTCTGGTTCATTTCAGGATATGGTACAACACCTAAGATTACTCCTTTCATGTCCAGGACAACTTTGAGAAAAAGGAATTCCTCACAGCAGGGTAAGGAAATGAGTGGTGTATAGTGTCCCAGAAGGCAAAGTTTCGTAGTGAAAATTTTTTTCTCATTGAAGTTACTTTAAAACTTAATGTTCCATTATTGGTGGTAATATATTCTTGAGTTTAGGCTAAAGTAATCTTTTTTCTTTTTCCTAGTAAGGAAACAGAATGGTAGTAGCAGAATAAAAAAAAAAGTACTATAAAATTTTCTATAGAGTAGTCCCCAAAGCTTCCATGGCAATGAACACTTCATTTTCCATGATAGTTGGGGGGGGGGGGGGAAGGAGAAAAAGCAAGTAAGGAAGGGGGAAGAGGGGAAAGAAGGAAGAAAAGAAGAAAGAATGATGGAAGGAATAAGAAAGGAAGGAAGGGAATAAGGATTTGAGGCTGAATTTGAATTTTAGAATTTCCAGACTCCAGGTTCAGCATTCTATTCCGTAACACCAAGTTTGCAGGGACTTATGCACTTTATATATAGTATCTCATTTATGCTTTATATATATAATTTTATAAATGAATCCAAGACTCTCCAAAGTTGAGTGGCTTGTACATAATTACAAGATTTTTGTCAAGGTGAGATTTCAATTTATATCTTCCTAACTCCATGTCCAGGTTTCTACTCACTACTTTGCCTCAATAATTACTCATTATCATAGTCATTTCTTTCATTTACCAAGTTTTTAAACTAGGGATGAGTTAGAATTGTCAAAACTTGATGTCAGTTAATTTGGATTTATTTCTAGTTCTTTAAAACTTGATATAGATTGACATTTTTATTATTTCCTATTTAATCTTCTGGTAGAGTTTCTGATAAACTATGAGATGACTGAAAGACAAGCAGTAAGAGGGAGAGTGAAACAGAATTCAGGGAAGAAGTTTGGCTTAGATAATCAACTGTAAATAATAAAATTGGTTATAGTAAAATAATTGTTAGTCTGACAGGGGTCTATTCTCCATGACACCCAATCAGCCATATATTCTTCAGGCCGTGCAGGTATCTTCCTATTTGGGGAGGTACCCATTCAATGTCTCCCAAAAAAACTGCCATACTGTGTATCATATCAAGTTGGTTGGGTAACGCCTCAGATTAATCTGCTCTGATAAACTTCCTTAGCAGCTCCTTTCTCCTTCACTTCCCCAAAATATTACCAGGAATACTAAATTAGGAAAATCTCTATATAAACACTGTAAGAGAAGCTCGGATACTCAAAAGAAAGGGAAAAAGTATAATGGAGTAGGAGTCTAGTTCCTAAAATACTATTTTTAAAAAAAAATTTCTCCTAAAAAAAAAATCACATAAAATACAAATAAGTTGCTTCATGTACAATTTTAGAGAGAATATTTAGCAGAGGTATTTGGCAAGAAAATATGTTCAAAACCACAAAAATATGCCATTTTAATGTGTGTATACATTCACACTCTTTATATTCTTAAGTTCTTTAGCTGTTTTGAGGGTCATTTCCCAGTGCTGCCATGACAAATAAATTCAAACCATTGACCAAACCTTAAGGTTTTAGAAAGGACATCCCATTTCTGAGTTCTTTTTTTTTTTTTTTTTTTTTCCTATTTAGATTAGATCCAGTGCAAATGAAAATGCACTCCATTTCTTGTAACAAGTTTCATTGTTAAGAGTTGAGCTCCATTCCTGATAGCTCCCCTTTTCAGGTAAAATAGTTTAATTTAGTAAGTCAGTCTCATGATTTGAATATACTGAAAAGTCTATGGATTGTTCCAAGATTGTTGTTTTGATAAGAGGACTCTTTGTAAATTGTTTTAGGCAGTAAGTTTTGGTTCTAAAATATTTGCTACCTATTCCTCAAAAACATACAGGTTAAGATTCTAAAAATAAAAATTATATTTGCCCAATACTTACCCCCATATTATTTCCCTCTGTGCTACATTGCACAAACATATTTCTTTTCTTTTTATTAATTTTATAATTATAACTTTTTTTGACAGTACATATGCATGAGTAATTTTTTTTTATAACATTATCCCTTGTATTCATTTTTCCAAATTTTCCCCTCCCTCCCTCTACTCCCTCCCCTAGATGACAGGCAATCCCATACATTTTACATGTGTTACAGTATAACCTAGATACAATATATGTGTGTAAATCCAATTTTCTTGTTGCACGTTAAGTATTGGATTCCGAAGGTATAAGTAACCTGGGTAGATAGACAGTAGTGCTAACAATTTACATTCACTTCCCAGTGTTCCTTCTCTGGGTGTAGTTGTTTCTGTCCATCATTGATCAACTCGAAGTGAGTTGAATCTTCTTTATGTTGAAGATATCCACTTCCATCAGAATATATCTTCATACAGTATTGTTGTTGAAGTGTATAATGATCTTCTGGTTCTGCTCATTTCACTCAGCATCAGTTCATGTAAGTCTCTCCAAACCTCTCTGTATTCATCTTGTTGGTTATTTCTTACAGAGCAATAATATTCCATAACCTTCATATACCATAATTTACCCAACCATTTCCAATTGATAGACATCCATTCATTTTCCAGTTTTTAGTCACTACAAAAAGGGCTGCCACAAACATTTTGGCACATACAGGTCCCTTTCTCATATTTAGTATTTCTTTGGGATATAAGCCCAGTAGTAGCACTGCTAGATCAAAGGGTATGCACAGTTTGATAACTTTTTGGGCATAGTTCCAAATTGCTCTCCAGAATGGCTAGATTCTTTCACAACTCCACCAACAATGTATCAGTGTCCCAATTTTCCCACAGCGCCTCCAACATTCATCATTATCTTTTCCTGTCATCTTAGCCAATCTGACAGGTGTGTAGTGGTATCTCAGAGTTGTCTTAGTTTGCATTTCTCTGATCAGTAGTGATTTGGAACACTCATATGAGTGGAAATAGTTTCAATTTCATCATCTGAAAATTGTTCATATCCTTTGACCATTTATCAATTGGAGAATTGTTTGATTTCTTATAAATTAGGGTCAATTTTCTATAGATTTTGGAAATGAGGCCTTTATCAAAACCTTTAACTGTAAAAATATTTTCCCAATTTGTTACTTCCTTTTAATCTTGTTTGCATTAGTTTTGTTTGTACAAAAGCTTTTTAATTTGATGTAATCAAAATCTTCTATTTTGTGATCAGTAATGATCTCTAGTTCTCCTTTGGCCATAAATTTCTTCCTCCTCCACAGGTCTGAGAGGTAGACTATTTTCTGTTTCTCTAATCTATTTATGATCTCATTCTTTATGCCTAAATCATGGACCCATTTTGATCTTATCTTGGTATATGGTATTAAGTGTGGGTCCATATCTAATTTCTGCCATACTAATTTCCAATTTTCCCAACAGTTTTTTTCAAATAATGAATTTTTATCCCTAATGTTGGTATCTTTGGGTTTGTCAAACACTAGATTGCTATAGTTGTACCCTGTTTTGTCCTTTGTACCTAATCTGTTCCACTGATCGACTAGTCTATTTCTTAGCCAATACCAAATGCTTTATAATATAACTTTAGATCAGGTACACCTAGACCACCTTCATCTGACTATTTTTTCATTAATTCCCTTGAAATTCTCGACCTTTTATTCTTACATATGAATTTTGTTGTTATTTTTTCTAGGTCATTAAAATAGTTTCTTGGGAGTCTGATTGGTATAGCACTAAATAAATAGATTAGTTTGGGGAGTATTGTCATCTTTATTATATTTGTTTGGCCTATCCTCAAGCACTGAATGTCTTTCCAATTATTTAAATCTGACTTTATTTTTGTACCAAGTGTTTTGTAATTTTGCTCATATAATTCCTGACTTTTCTTTGGTAGATGGATTCCCAAATATTTTATACTCTCAACATTTTTTTGAATTTTGAATGTATCTCTTGATGTTGCATTTTGTTGGTGATATATAAAAATGCTGAGAATTTATGTGGATTTATTTTGTATCCAGCAACTTTGCTAAAGTTGTGAATTATTTCTAATAACTTTTTATTAGAATCTCTGGGGTTCTCTAAGTATACCATTATATCATCTGCAAAGAGTGACAGTTTGATTTCCTCATTACCTACTCTTATTCCTTTAATCTCTTTCTCGACTCTTATTTCCGAGGCTAGCATTTCTAATACAACATTGAATAGTGATGGTGATGGTGGGCAACCTTGTTTCACTCCTGATCTTACTGGGAAAGGTTCCATTTTATCTCCATTAGATATTATGCTTACTGATGGTCTTAATTATATGTTCCTGACTATTTTAAGGAATAGTTCATTTATTCCTATACTTTCAAGCGTTTTTAGTAGGAATGGATGTTGTATTTTATCATGCTTTTTCTGCATCTGTTGAGATGATCATATGGTTTTTATTAATTTGATTATTAATATGGTCAATTATACTAATAGTTTTCCTAATATTAAACCAGCCCTGCATTCCTGGCATAAGTAAACATATTTATTTAGGAATTTGATACTATTTGAGATAGTCAATTCTGCACAACATATGTGTTCCTAGAAATTATCATGTTATACAAAATCATACAATAAAAATCACAAGGTTTTAGAAGAGAAAGAAAGTTAGGAGAAAAACATTAAAAGACTTCATCAGTGACACGTTAAAAAAAGATAGGAACCTAATAAATTAATGTTTTATGCATGTGAATGTTTAAGAAATACATAAAAACTACAGTGCTTGGGTTTGATTTGTGTCCTGATTCTCACAGTTCTAGGGCTGGTAAAGTCACGTCACTGTAGGTGAGATGGTTCGTTCCCTTGGTGGACTACAATACCAGGCTATAGGCATTGGCCATGGTAGATGGAGGTGGGTAGGCAGGGAACCATCCTTCCTCAGCCCACAAGTTTTTCTGTACCAGAAGATAATTTAGCATGGTAATTTACCTTGAAAAAGACCTAAAGTTTGCTCATAGAAGTAGACTTTGGAAGAGTTGCAGTTTTTGAGTTAGTATGAGGTTTTCTGTGTTCTCAGGGACAAAATCATGTGAAAGCAAACAAAATATAATCTCAGATCTCAGATTGTTCTCTAGTATATCAAGTGTGTAGGAACAAAAATGAGTTTCAAAACAATCAAGGCTCTCCATAATTTGGCTCTAGCCTACAATTCCAGCCCTTATGATCCTAAAACTCATCTCCTTACCATTGATTTGCATGAATCACTTTGCACTGATCATCTGGAGTTCAAATGTGTTACTCACTAGTAATTAATTAAATGAAAGGGAGGAAAACCATTTAAATCATCTTTGTTTTTCATAGTAAGATTCAGTATATTTGTTCTGGATTTTATTGTCTAGGAAATAAAATATATGTTTCCATTTTGGAGATTAATTCTAGTCTATCAAAAAAAATTTTTTTTTAGTGAAATGAATACCAATCAGAGATTGTTATCAAAAGAATGCACATCCTTGCAAAAGTGACTGATTTATTAAATGCAGTGTAATACTAGCACTAATATTACCCACTTGCTACTTTTTCTTCTTTATGATTTCTTGGGTGAATTAGTTCTCTCTAAATATGTACCTTACTTTTGCTGTTTGACAGAACTTTAAATCTACATGCCTATTTAGTGTAAATTATTTGTTTTTTCATTATGTAGTAGTTCTCATAATGGTGTTTCTAAATTATTTGAAATTTTAATAAAAATTGTGTTTAAAATTAAAATAGTTTTCTATTGTTGTGTCGAAGTTCTCATGCCTGCTTCCGATGATCCTGGCCTGTGAACTTCATTAGAACTTCCCCTCTCCTTTTATCTTTCCTCTCCTTTCTCCTTTCTTTTCCTTTCTTTCCTTTCTTTGTAGTAGTGATGAGATTTAGAATTGAGGGTTCCTAAACGAAATTAGGGTTAATTGAGGTCTAGTGTCAGGTTCTGGGTACAGGGAGTCAAATAGCTCCCCTGCAACCCCTTTGATTCAGCACAAGGATACAGAGTTAAATGAGGTCTAGTGGTGGCACAGAGTCCCCTGTAAAGGAATTTACAGACCTGGAAACCTAGATTGATAAAAGAGGTTTATTATGGGGTTTGGAAGTAAGGTTAAAGTCTAGTTAGCAAAAGGTAAAAGTAGAGATAAAAGGCATCAGAACCAGGGTTCCAGTGGGCAGAGATCCTTGGCATGCCAGGCATAAAGCTGACGTGGTTGGGACCTCTGCAAAGAGAGGACTCCAGCTCTTTTATAGCTAAAGGGGCTTGTGGGTGGAGTCCCAATTTGGTTCCTTGCTGAGTTTCAGTGAGGGCTGGAATTGCTAGGTGGGGGTTGGGAAACCTGAGCAGATCATTAGAATGGGGCTGGGACACACCAAATTGGCTCAGAGTTTGATGGGGGCTGGGAGAGCCCTGATATCTCCTATTGGAATTCAAAAGGGTGCTTTTGACCAGGATTTGTGAATCAGAGGTCCTAGTTTCTTCAGCCATGGGGGATTGGGAATCAGAAAGGAATAAATCAATCTGAAAGGACTAGTCTTAAAGGGACCACAATACACATCAGTAGTATTCTTTGTAATGAATATTGCAAAGTATTCTTTCCAAATGAGAACTGCCTTTTACATTGATCAAATCTTGAATTCACCTCTTTGTTTAAATATGTGTAAGAGTATTTGACCCAATGTATTGTTTGCCATTTAACAAATTGCAACATTCTCCCCTCTCCCGCAGCTTTGACTAGGATGAGATGTACTACAGTATTCTCCTTTTGCTTTTACATGTTTTAAGTACCATTTTGATTTGGGGTTGTGGCAGCTCTCACATCAGATAAAATGTGCAAAGCAACAAAATAATAACTACATAGTAGTTTATGTTCTTTAGCTTTTTCACAGAACTAGTTTTTCTGAACTGCTACTAAGTTTGTGATTTAAAATTGTCTTTTTATCTCATTAAATGAACTTTCCCACATAGTTCAGCTTTTGGAACCATATATCTATTTAGTTCCACAGAGTAATATTGTTTCCATTGTAAGTTTTAAATTCTCGTAATGGACATACATATTTTCTCCTCTTTAGTAGTAATTCATTTCAATGTCTTTTCAGATAAGTATTTGTTAAATAACAACTGTGTGCCAGCATTGGAGCCAGGTGTTGGGGGTGAGGGAGAATTATGACAAGAACAAAATTATTATCATCATCAAGGAACTACCATTCTATTGAGCAAAAATAACATGAAAGCCAGTGAATAAATAGAAAATATACAAATAAACACAAGGTACAATCCAGAGAGTGAGAGAATTGATGACTTTATAATCATATTATGAAGATTATTTTCATTGTATAATTCAAGAATAATAAAGGCTAAGAGTTTGAAGTATGCAGGCAAAAAACAGATGGATGCATTTGACTAATTTAAGTACTCTGAGGTAGATATTCTGTAAAATTCATGGATTCTAATACTACTATAACTATCTTCTGACTGCAGAACAGATTGTTACCTGTGACTCGCTTGGATCTGAGCAGAAAAAGTCCCTTCGGAGGTGATGCTTGAACTGAGGCTTGAGGGGAGGCCTCATGTTCCAAGATGTAGTTCTGAGGAGGAAAGAACATTTTAGACATTTAGATTGTGCAAACAATCTGTGCAAAGCCTGGAAAGAGTAAGTAGAGTATCCAGGAAACAGTAAGGAGTGTAAGTCCATGAAAAGAAGTAAGTGTAGTCAAGCCTAAAAATTTAAGTTGGAGCCAGATTTTAAAGTGTTAACTGCCAAAATGAATAGTTTATGGATCCTGGAGGCAGTAGGGATCTACTGAGGTTTCTTTAGTAGGGAGTGGAGTGACATAGTCCAGTTTATACTTAAGAATATCAGATGCTCTTTCCCTGTGGCCGCTAAGTAGAGCCAGAGGCTCCCAGGTAGTTTCAAAATTTAGCTTCACCCACCAACTGCTGCCATGGCTAAGGAAGGCATTGCTGCTAGAGGTATAATGGACGGTTAGCACTCCTCTCTAAGAAAGTGCTGAAGACGACACTCATCCATCATGGCTCAGTGCGTGGAATTCGTGAAGCTGCCAAAGCCCTGGATGCACGCCAAGCCCATCTTTGTATTCCTGCTTCCAACTACGATGAACCTATGTATGTAAAGTTGGTTGAGGCCCTGTGTTTTGAACACCAAATCAGTTTGATCAAGGTTGATGACAACAAAAAGCTGGGGGAACGGGTAGGCCACTGTAAAACTGACAGAGAGGGAAAACCCATAAAGCGGTTGGCTGCAGTTGCATTGTTGTTAAGGACTATGGCAAGAAATCTCAAGCCAAAGATGTCAGTGAGGAATATTTTAAATGCAAGAAATGAATGAATAAAAGCTTTGGTCTGATTTTAAAAAATATATATATATATATATATATCTCAGATGTGTGAGACTGAATTTAGAAAGATCAGAGAGACCAGTTAGGAAACTATTGAAGTAAACTGAGATGAGAAAGGAGTGATGAGTCCTGGACAGCCTTTGACAACACCCTCCAAAGTGGGAGTTAATTACTGACTATACCTTTTAGACCTTAGTCCAGGTTTACAACAACCATAAATACCTAATAATCAATAAGAGTTGTCTGACCCAGCACTTTCCCACCCTCAGACAGCAGTCTGGAATCTGAGGAAATTCTGCAGCCAGACCTGGTGGGGAAATCCTGCTTGTCTTTTCATGGAACTAGATACAGGTAGTAATGGTGCTATCCAATCATATTAAGATATTCATGTAAATTGTGATAAAATGCTTAGAAAACTGGAAAAGGGAAGGGGGTTTTCTGTGAGAGGAGAAGGACTTAGCTATGAATAGTCCCTGAGGAGCAGTCTAGCTGTTTGGCTGAGGCCTCTGCTACTCCAGGCAAGCTCGCCACCCCAACAAGGCCTAAAATGGAGATGGCATGTGCCATTTGGGCAAAACTATTGCCATCCCCTTCCCATGCACCCTGATAGAGGTAGACAGGATCCGCTATCCCTAGTAATAACAGCTTCCTCTCCCTTTTCCTCACTCTCAAACTATTGTCTAGGGGAACAAATCCTCTAGAGATTCTGACTCCTGCTTTTTCACTAGCTAATGAAGACCTGGAAAAGTAATTTCTTGTCATGGCATGGTTAAAATGGCATTGTCAGGTCAAAACGATGCGACTTCAAAAGTGGAAATGACAGTAAAAAAGATATCTGCCTTCTCTCTCTTCTTTCTGTCTTTCCACCTGATGAATTATCTTTACCTATTAGAATGTAAGCTTCTTTAAAGCAGAAATGGTCCTTTTGTCTCCTATCCCTTGGCATATGGCTAAGTGTCTCATAAGAGGCATTTCAGTAACTCATTCAATTATTCATTCACTCACCATGAACTGCCTGGCCAAGAGACACCATGATATAAGGAAGAGGAGAAACAAAAAGATGCTTATGTAATGGAGCTCCCTGTGGAATCACCATTGCCTGGACCCAATAGAGCCTTGTCTTGCCAGTTAATTCTATTTGCCTTTTGTTTTATAACTCTTGCACTATGGCAGACTTTGTGACTGGGCCCTCAGGGGACATAAGGGTCTTCAACCTTATGCTATAACCTTGCTCATTGTGAAAATGGTCTTGTGGCAGTGTTCCACAGTGGTGATAAAAAAACAATTGACAATTCTCCAACGGAGCCTCACTTACAAAAACCAGTTTTCTACTTGGAGAAGCATCACAAAATCTTATTTTCTATGCCATTCATTTATCTTTGATTCCTGGGATTCTTGAAATATGCTTGCTAATCCAATACCAGTTGAAATAAATCATGTTCTGTACCCTTATTGTCTATAGTTCTGTTTCCAAGTACTTACTCAGCTGCCAACCATAGAGGCCAACTGGAATTACCTGGGAGCCAAATAACACTGAGTTCCATGGTAAATATCATTCATATCCAAAAGTGCGTAGTATTACCAGAGCAAATATCCTGCCTTTCCACTCTGCTCTTAGCCAGTATTGTAATGTGGTGGCTCAGTGTGGTACTGAATCTGGAATCAGAGGTCCTGTGTTCTAAACCTGACCCCATTATTTAGTGTCCATGTGATCATGTCAAAGTCTGTTTAGCCTTTCAGGATCCTAGTATACTGGTAGGTCCTGATTAGTACTAATAATCAAGCCTCTAATGTGAAAAAATATTTTTGGATTTGTACTACTTGAACTTATAATTATGTAATTGTTTTTGATTTGGCAATATACTGTGTCCATATGAATAATCTAATCACTTCAGAGGATACATTATTCACACTAATTGGGACCTAGATATAATTACATGTTGAAAGGAGAAACTAACCTAGAGGACCTCAAAATTACAAAATTATCAGTTTAGCCGTGCATATTAAAGAATAAGATAGAATTTATAGTATAGATGCAAAAAATATATGGATTGATCTTTTTGACTGATTTAAATTCATTGAAGTAGATGTGCTGTCAGTTCACAGCTTATATGGCTACCTCTAAAGTGAATATTTTGGCTGTCCCGGATGTTGCATATGGAGGGTCTTTTGTAGTAGGTAATATTTGAGCTGAGCTTTGAAGGGCACTGGTTAGAAGAAGCACAGGTGAGGAGGTAGAACATTTCAGAAATGGGGAAAACCTGTTCAAAGGCCAGTAGACTGAAAATGAAAAGTAATATACAGGGAAGAGCAACTCGTCTAGTTTTTCTGAAGTGTAAGTGCAAGAAGGGAACAAGAAGGGGCCCGATTGTGACCTTCTGATTCTGTCATTACAAGTCAGATCTGTTCTCTCTGAGGGTCTGAACTCTATGAGATTCCTAGGCATAACCACAAATTGTAATGTACCTTCCATTCTGGGACGCTGGTTTTGCTACTTAAAAAAGAAATGTAGTAACACAATTACAGGTCCTTATTATCATCACTATCATGGAGTGCTACCTTTTGCCTTGACTTGCTAACTTCTTGGACCTGTTGGAGCTGGTTGTCACCAAATAGGTTCTTCACAGAGCACACAATCTAATCCATATCGTCCCTGGAAGTGGGCAGCAGTAAGGCTTTCTAGACATTTTCAGCTATAGGAATATATGGTGAATCCATCAATCAGCACACATTTATTATCTTTCTATGTACCAAAATGCTTGATGCTAGAGATATGAAGATAAAAATGAATCATTGGGGCAGCTAGGTGGTGCAGTGGATAGAGTGCCAGCCCTGAAACCAGGAGGAACCGAGTTCAAATGTGGTCTCAGACACTTAACACTTCCTAGCTATGTGACCCTGGGCAAGTCACTTAACCCCAGCCTCAGGTGGAAAAAAAATGAATCATTAAATAGTTTTTAACCTCAAGAGTTTTGTCTTCTAGGGAGATGAGGAAGATCAGTAGAAAGATGACATACACTATGTATACAAATAACTATGAGGTAGTATTTAGGGTCCCATTAATTTTGGACTCTGTGGTTGTTCCTACCAATATCAGCATTTTATCAGCTTTGTCCTCTAAGATTTAAATTGACTAGAATGTAGAGGTTTACTTGGATGACATTGTTAATCTCTTTCTAAGGTTCTGAGCTCCATACCAAGTCAGAATGAGTAGGATTGTTTCTAGTTTGTGAGCAAGGCCTTTGTGCAAAGTTAAAAGTATGACAAGAAAAATTCATTTTGATGATAGACTGGCAGGGAGTTAGGACAGACCTCCAGGAAATAGATCCAGTAGAGGTGTATCTCCTTAGAATATTTTAAAAATGCTATCTCCATTGTGTCTTTCCAAACCACAACAAACAGAACTAAATGTCATCATTAATAGCTTCTTATTCAACATCTACTTTCTCTTCCTCAAAATATTTTTAAGTATTAAATTGTTTGTGTTGACATTATGCTCAACTATTTCATTTAAACTCAGATTATTGTTAACAGGATTCTAAATTATTTGCCAATAAGAATTCTTACCTAGCTAACATAAATAATATTTTAACAAGGTCACAGAACTTCCTTTTTATTTTCTTTCATAATTCTTTCTGTCTTAAACAATAATAACCACTACCATCACCACAAACAAAACCCCCCACTCAGGTACCAAATTCCAAGTTAGACTATAAAAGTTGTCATTGACTATTTTGAAAGTCTACTTGATTCGTTCATTATAGAACAGTTAATTACTTAGAGACAGATTATCCAGTTTATGCCTCTTCCTCCTCATTCTTCTCCTCTACTGTTACATACCCTTTGGCCATTTTACTGCTTATTAATTAGTACCTCTATCACAGAGCTATAAGAGAAGCAGAGATTAAAGCACAAATTATTTAAATCTCCTGATTGCTAGGCATTATTTCAGGATTTTGAGGAAAGGATACTGAAACCAAGTTTGTTTGTTTTTTGGGTTTTTTTTTTTGCTTTTTGCTGAGGCAATTGGGGTTCAGTGACTTGTTCAGTGACTTGCCCAGGGTCACACTGTTAGGAAGTGTTAAGTGTCTGAGACCAGATTTGAAATCAGATCATCCTGAATTCAAGGCTGGTGCTCTATCCACTGTGCCACCTAGCTGCCCCTGAAAGTAAAGTTTTAAAATATTTCTTGTTTTGAACTAAAAAAGTCCTTTCCTAAAAGTAGTTTCAGGGTAAAGGAGTTCTTTTGGTGTGTGTGTATGGGGAAAAGGGGACTGTGTCTACCAAAACTGACAAAGCTTAAATGAAAGGTTGAGCAAGCAGTCTGCTGCTTACCACTCTTTGGGGGTGAAGTAGCTCCCTTACATGTAGTTTTTCTACAACTATCCCTAGCTCTGTGTAATTTAAGAATAAAATCACATTCTGTAATGACTACCATTAAAAATATAAATATTAACTATTAATAAATATGTATTAATTTAACTACTATTATATCTTCAATTATATATATTATATATATTTATTATGTTAAAATTATATATTCAACAAGTACGTATCTGTATGTATATACTATTTTCTGGGTTTAGTCAGGTAATGTAGTGTACATAGACTAAAAAAAATGTTTTTGCTGTTGAGGAAAATTTGGGGTCAAAAGGTTCTGGGTTTGAATTCTGGCTCCTTACTATCTATCAGATATTGTGACTGTTAGATGTGTAACCTCTTTGTGCTTCTGTTTCCTTATTTGCAAAATAGAGGCCGTCATGATTATAGATTTATCCCTAGAAGACCTCACATGTCTAGTTTTTTTTTTCATTTTACAACCGAGAAAAGTGGGATTTAGAGAGATTAAGTGTCTTGTCTACGGTCACATAGCATGTGATCTTTAAGCTATCCTCTTTATTGAAATCATTTGATTGTCTCATAGATTCCACTTTTGGTTGCTTTTATTAAAGCTTGCAAAGACAAATAGTAGACCCTTTTTGTTTGTCTACCACTTCTGTTGTTGTTGTTATTATTATTATTCCCAATTTATATATGGGAAAAATTTAAGATCTTTGAGGGCAAGTATCATTTACTTCTTGTCTTTGTATCCTCAGTTCTTACCTCAGTGCCTAGGAGTAGTAGCAGAATAGGTGCTAGTTGACTGACTGAAGTGGCTTTCTTTGGATCCTATATACTTATGTATAACAGTCAAGATTTGAACCCATGTCCTTCCTTATTCTAAATTTGGTGTGCTTTCCATGTGACCATAACTGCTGAAGCTTTTAGTGGACAGGTTCCTCTTTTGTTTAATGGTGTTTATAAATAGGGTACCAGCCTCTTAGAATTGTAAAAGCCACCACTTTAAGTTGTAATATACTGTATTCTGTATACATGCTTATGAAATGTGGACTTGCACCATGGACTTTGCTTCATTATGATAGATAATTGAATTAGAATTGCTCTCTTCTTACAGATTGTCAGAGTACCATAGTGACTTTTATTGATTCTTACAGCAGACAAGTATTAAGGTGATCTTGTCTGTTTTATAGATTTGGAGAATGTTAGGCTGAGTGACTTGCTTGATATTGTAGAAAAAGAAGAATGAGTGTTTTTCTTGGATTTTTTTTGTTTTATCCTTAAATTTAACTAATTGCTCATTTTAGACAAGTCAATTCCTTGATGGTAAGGACGCAATCTTAATTATATTTGTATCTCCTTTAGTACCTCACACTGTGTGGACACTTAGCAAATGTTTCCAACGGAAATGTGAAAATCTGTATGTAGAATTTCTAGGCAGATGGTATTGTACCCACACTTTGGTACAACAGTGGGATTGAATGGAGAATGTTTATGCTTCTGCTAGTGATTGGTGATTGTGATCTGTAGAAATTTATTTTAATATCATTCAATCTGTAAACATTTATCAAGTATCTACTCTATGCCCAGCACTGTGCTAAGATAGAAAAAAGAAGCAAAGGATGATCTTTGCCCTCGGGAAGCTCACAATCTAATGGGGGAGACAACAAGCAAACAAATATGTACAGTTTACATAGGGAAATAATTAACAGAGAGAAGAGGAGTTGGGAAAGTCTTCCTGTGGAACATGGGATCTGGATTGAGACTTGAAGGAAGCTAGGGAAATTAATGGATGGAGATGAGGAAGAATAGCATTCCAGGGATGAGTGAAAAAGGCCAAAATGGAGAGATGAAGTGTTTTGTTTGTGGTGTAATCAGGAGATCAGAGTCATTCCATCGAAGTACATGTAGGGGACTAAGAGTGGAAAAGAAGAGGGATTAGGTTATAAATGTCTTTGAATGCCAAGTAGAGAGATTTGGGGAGGGGGAGAGGGGGCATGAAGACTATAGGAAGTCTCTGTAGTTTATTGAGTAGGGGATGGTTGGGCCTGTGATTTAGAAAAATCACTTTAGTGGCTTAATGGAGGATGGCTTAGAGACTTGGGAGAGGCTTGAGGTAGATCCACCATTAGACTATTGTACTAGTCCTGCCATGAGATGATTAATCAGCACCAAAATGGTGGCAATGTCAGAGGAAAGAAAGGGTGTACTAGACTGACATTGACCCACCATGGCAACAGATTAAATATTAGGAATAAAGTTAAGAACAGCTCATTTTAAATGGAGAAGATGAGGAGAGGGTAAAGTTTGATTCAAAAGGATATGATTACATTAAGTGCTCCCATACTTTTCTCATAATGTTTTTCAGAAAAATAAGTTTTAATTTTATGCCATTTCACTAAAGGTGACTTTTCTGAAAGTTCATTTAAAACTTTGGTTTGTAGTTTTATTTGGTTTAAAATATTAGTTTTTTTTTTTTTTTTAAATATGGCATAATTTTGCCTTAAAAATATCTTAAGTTGGCACTTCGATTATATGGGAATAACATTACCAAAGCTTTAGCTTGTTCGCTCATTATTGTCAGAAAAAAAAAGTACAATTCTTTTAGGATTAATCTTAAAACCCAGTACTCTAGATAGAAAGCTATAATGAAAATCATTAGCTCTGAATTTATGCAAAATTTATGCTGTTTTAAACATGTTCATGGTGGGGAGGTTTGGGAGAGGATGAAATTATTTATACATTCACTACCTGTGTTTGGAGTTGGTTAATACCTCCCCACAACCCCAACCAGGACCCTTTCATTAGGAAAATATTAAACAGGCCTATGTAGATTTTGTTACAAACTCACTAATTTAGTTCTCCAGTGGCTTTCAAGCTTTTTGATCCTAGAACCCCTTTACATTTAAAAACCTTTTTGAGTAGCTTTTATTTATGTGGGTTCTAATCTATAGATTTTTATTGTAACCCAATGAACTTTTTTTTTTTCTGGGTTATATGTACTGATATTTATTATAGTAAAAATTAAAACATCATACTATTATTATTAAAATAAGAATAACCTTAGGGACCTTCCAGACCACAATTTGAGAAACAGTGCATTATTCTATTTAAAAACCAGCATGATTTCAAACTATTATTTCACTAACTGTAATTTGTAGGGGAAAAAAATCAGGTATCCAAAAAGTGACTTATTTTGTGTTTTTAAGTGTGAGGTGTTGGGGAGGGGAAGGGGTTGGTTATGTAAAGTGATTGAGGTATGTCACTGATTATATAGGGAAAGTTGTCAAATTCCACTGGAGGGTTTATTAGTACTTACTATGAATAGTTAGTACTGGTGATTTATTTTACCGATAATGTTATATGTTAAAAAAAAACTTCTTGCAGTTGCCTTGGAGAACATCCTTAAGCAGTTCCCCTTAGAAGCATTATTAATGTTTGAATCACCTGTCAGTTGAAGGTGGTTGTCATGACCTTTAGTCGTCTCTCTTTTAATTTTCTGAAGGCTAAACATTGCCAATTCATTTTGAATCTGAAAGTGTAGCTCTTGCCACACTTAAGCTTATCCATAAAGAACTTCATACTTACTTGGATTACTCAAAAACCCTTCCATGCCCAGACTTTGTTAAAAGGAGCTGTTACAAAGGGATTTGTAAATTGTGATATCACACAGTGATAGTACTGTGCCTGGCACACAGTAATCCCTGAATAAATGGGTGTTAACTGACCAGAATATTTATAGTATTAACAGTAAGTGTAAGGGTGGTGATTGATTGAATAAATCAATCTGGTTACCTCAAGCCACTTAAAGTAATAAAATGCTGTTCCTTGCTATCTTAACCAGGTGAGAGCACATCTTGATCAATCAATAAGACATAGGTTATAGACTAACTGCAGAAAAAAAGTCTTTCTTTGTTAAATAGGAAGAATGCTCAAATTAACTGAGGCACTTTGATAAATCCTCAAGGATCCTGTGTAAAACCTGAGGGCCAGTTCAGAACCCAGAGATTTTGGTTAGCAGAGAGAAAAACTAAGCGTCCTGGAAGGACTCTATGTGGGGATAAGTCTTGGGAGGAGACATAACCCAGGGTATCGAATCTGGATTCAGTCTCCTTTCCTTTTGGGACCCTTTCTCCCTTAAGGGAAAGTAGACTTTATGAATTTTTGAGGGCCAGAGGACTTGCCATGAGCACCATAACCTTCTGTTTACAACAAATGATGTCATTCTTGACAAGTTGAAAGCAGATTCATTATATATTGAAAGCCCATTATGAAAGGGGGGGAAGGGTAGAGAGCTCAGACAGCTGGATGTACAATGAATGGCTCTGGAGTCAGTGGACCTGACTTAAAATCTGGCCTCAGATACTTGACTCTTATTAACTGTGATCCTGGGGAAGTCATTTAACCCCATTGCCTCAAACTGTCCCCATCCCCTCTTAAAACAAAACAAAACAAAACAAAAAAAAAACCCAGCAGGAAATTTCACCATATCTAAGGGGAATAATTTGAGGACTTCAGCAATAGGATTTCTAAGAGCTGTGTATTACCATTTTGTCACACAGGTTATCTAAGCTAGAACCCACTTTCCCCAGGACTATATAAATACTGACAGATAAATATGTTACAGACTTTTGGAGGAATATTTTGCCCCACCTATTCTCGCTATATAGCACCATGGTAAAATCCTCCTTTCTTGAATTTGATTTTCCTTAGCCTTTTGAATATTATGTGTTTTCACTGTGAAATTAGCATCCTAGAACTTAATTGATGTTTTACAGTATAAAGGATCAACTAATAAAATTGCAATTTCAATCCAAGGTGCTATACTGCATATTGTATGTATAATGTACACTTCTATTGGATTCATTTTTAAAATTTGCATTTGCCATAGTTCTAGTGACATCGTATGTCATGTGAAGAACACAAGGATCTGATACAATATCAGTAAAACTGTCTCATAGGTATGATTCAAACAGTTTTATTAGCAACATATGGGGCATGAAGGAGCCACAGAGGGGAGCTTTGAGTGTAAGGGTGCTGGTCTGTCTTTTTTGGCATGTAATTAAATCGGCCCTCTTGTATGTTGTTATTTGTTGCTGCCTGGGGAATTTGAAAAAATAACTACTAATATGTTGATATGAAATATCAGAATAAGTTGTAGTTATTCAGTTTTTTTATAAAATACTTTGGAGAGAAAAGATGTGCTTATTCAAACCAAATGTTTTACTTTTAACTTATGTTTAATCCATCTTTTAAATTAAAAGGCATCCCTTTAAGTATACAAACTTTTCTGTCAACTGCTTGCAACACTGAATTGAAACATATGGAAATGATTTGTTTCTTTTATCTTATATTGCAATCTTTCTTAAATGCTGATAATGTATGGTTATGTTTAATTTTGTTACTAATGATTTGGAATGAATTTATTTATTTGTTTTATTTGTTAAATGCCCATGTGGTGCTGAGCCCACTACTGGAAGTTGTATGTGAGCACTATCTGGACACTGTTCTTATCTTCTAAGACTTTTTCCTTTATAAAAGGAACACTTTTCAGTATTATTTCAATATAATCAGTGGTGAGAAAAATATTTGAAAAACATTATCTTTTGCAAAAGATGATTTTTTTTTTTAATTAGAAAAAGCAAGGGATTATTTGTGGTTCCACTGAAATTTTCCTTCCTGAATGCTAGATTCTTAAAATTTTCAGAATTATATACTTTAGTCTTTTTCTCTTTTGTGACAAGACATCAGAAGATTATAATTTTTGCTTGATTCTTAATATAGAAATTGTGTGTGTGTGTGTGTGTGTGTGTGTGTGTGTGTGTGTGTGTGTGTGTGTGTGTGTGTGTGTGTGTGTTGGGGTAGAAGAAACCAGTCCTTTTTCCTGTCTTGGGACTCCCTGCCTAGACCACTCCTTTTTCCTGAAGGATAAAGCCAAGTTGGGAGAGATTGATAGGAGGAACTGCAAATCTGGGATATTTTCATTGTTACAAAAGTAGAATGGTAAAATGTTAAAAAATAATAAGAAGAATTAAGATATTATTTAATCATATCCTTATTTATCCTTCTTATCTTGATTTCTCCTTAAATGCTAGTGAAAGACAGTTTGGTATATGGATAGAGTTAGGGGTTAGGAGTACGGTATTCAAATCTTAGTCCAGATACTTATGGGGGTATAGCAATAGATAAATCATTTTATCTCCTAGACTTGATTTCCTTAAATGTAATGTAACCAGAACCCCAAAGCCCATTGATATGAGACTCTTTCCTCATTGGGAGAGATCAGTACTCTGTCTGTATCCATCCCTTCCCTTGAAACTAATGTGGTACAAAGAGGAGGAGGATTAAGCTCCATGTATTGGAGGAGTAAGTTTGTGTGTTTATACCTTGTTTGTGTTTATACTTAATTTTGTGTTTATGCCTTTTGAAGTAAATATTTCTTTATAAAGGCTAATATGGCTGTTAATGGTTAAATGGTAACCCTGAAATGTGAGGGAACTCTGTTGGCCCCGGCCTGTGGGGGGGGCTGTAGCTTTTTGCAGAGTCTAGATATCCCCGAATCTCCTGAAGGGTACTAGAGAATCCTAAGAAAGAAGTGAAATGTAATATTACTGGCCTTCAGCCAGTTGGGGTCAGGGTTTCCAAGTGATACTGTAAAATGGGAATAATGCTTTGCACTGACTAGCTTAGGGGGTGGTTGTGGGGAAGGTACTTTGTAATCCTGAAAGTGTTCTTTGTTTAAAAAAAAGCGATCCAGGATTATTATTAGTAATACTTAGAATTATTGTGTCATTATCTTGACTGACAAAGCTCTTATTTAGGTCCTAAAATGATAGTTAATCCACAGCTGGTTTCCTGGGTTTTCAAGTTAGAGATGGTGGGAGGGATTATTTCATTTTGCATATGGTTCTATGGTTATTACCTGGGTAATTGGCCTCATTGATTAGTAAATTATTAAATTGTCTTAATTCAGAAATGGCAAAACTGGTTTCTTTTTTTCTTATGTTGTTTAAAGTGTTAGAAGATAAGCTGTTCAACTTTTAGATTGTTAAAGTGGACATAGTATTTAACTTCTTGAATGTGCTTCTTGTGATGACATGATTTTACCTGCTTTCTCCTAAATTTGTTTGTACCTATTTTTAAATATAGGGACATAAAGGTAGTTGAGTGGTGTGGAAAAGAAAATTCTTATTTTACTAGTGAAAATCAGGTGCAATGCTATAACATGCCATTCTAAGGAAACAAAAATATATCTTAGTTTTTCTTATCACAATTTTTTTTGCATATCAGGATTGTATGTTTCTTGGTTATTTTAAAATTTTATTTGTATTATTTGTTTTTATATAAAGATAATTTCTGGAAATAATTACATTTTACTTTCATTTCTACCCCCAACTGAGCCTTCTTTATTAACAAAGAAAAACATTTACCTTCAGGAGTCTTAGTGTAGTTTATAGCTATTAAACATATTAAAGCTGCTGCTGTTCAGTCATTTTTCAGTTGTGTCCAACTCTTTATGATCTCATTTGGAATTTTCTTGGCAAAAGATACTGGAGTGGTTTTCCATTTCCTACTCAAGATCATTTTACAGATGAGGAAACTGAGGCAAATAGGGTTAAATGAGTTGTCCATAGTAATATAATTAAAGGAGTGTCAGAAGCCAGGTTTGGACTCGGGAAGATGAGTTTTCCTGACTTCCTGCCTAGCATTCTATCCATTGTGCTACATGGCTGCACATACCTAATATTCATAGTACATACTTAATTAATAAATGTTTATTGACTAAATTAATAAAATCCACAAATCCCAAACTGTCTGCTTCTGACAACATATATAATATTTTGGTCTAGTAGTGTCCCACCTTGTTGCTTTGAGAAGGGGAAGTATTATATTGCTATTTTTAATACCTTTGCTGATTTTTCATCTTTCTTTTAGTGATCTTTTCATTTTCATTGTTGTAATTAGCATGTGTTTATGGATGTGTGTATAGTACTATATATTTTGCTCTCTATCAGTTTAATATACATCTTTTCATGGTTGCATATTGACTCTTGGTGCTTATAACGTATGATTATTGAGCATTTCAAAATATAATCTATATTTGGTTAATCGATATGGCTCTGGGGAAAATGGGCATGGATAAAATTAGTCCAATGAAGATAATCAGAAAACTTCTATTAAATTTTATTTCAAGCCTTCTTTGGACACGTATCTTTTACAAAAGCTGTCCCAGATACAAATATTTTATATCTGTTGCTGCTTTCTTTCTCTGAGTTGAAGACTAGTTGAAATAGGTTGAAGATTAAACCAGCTGCATGATTCAGATTTAATTATACTAACATTTGCAGCTAGTATTTTCATTTAAATTCATAGGATAATTGTAATAATGAAATGAAATTGTTTAAAAAAGTAATGTTAAGCTTAAAAACAATACATTAAAATAATTCATTGTGATGCAGTAGATAAAGTACTAGTTCTGGAGTCAAGAAGACTAGAGTTCAAACTTGGCCTCAGATGCTTACTAGCTATGCAATTGTGGTCAACTTACTTAACTGTTCCTTGTCTCAGTTTTCTCATCTGTAAAATGGATCTAATAATAGTATCTACCAAGTAACATAGTATAAGTAAAATGCTTAGTTCATTGTCTGGTTATGCATGTGTTATATAAATGTTGCCATTGTTATCATTGTTACTGTTGCCCATATTTGTTTAAGAGGCAGGCACTTAAATATGTCTGTATTGTTTCTTAATATAATTAGTTTTATTTGATCATTACAGCTCTCCTGTGATATAGCTATATGATACTGTGTCATTTGACGGAAAGAAGAAATTGAGTTTCACAATGCTTTGCCTAAGGTTACAGAGAGAAGTTAGTTTCAGAGATGGGAATAAAATCAAAGACACTTACTTCACTCTCATTTGTGATCGCAATTTTCTACTTGTGGAAGCTGCTGATTGATATTAATTGAGTTTTCTTCATATAACTTCCCCCAGGTGATGATCTCTTTGGCTGTTTTGCTTATCCTTCACCATGTCCTTCCCATTTTCTCCTCTTCTTTTCTACTTTTCTGCATTAACTTCCCATTGGAATGTATACTTTTTGAGGGAAAGTACTGTCTTGCTTGCTTGTATTTGTAGTTGCTGTATCTACCTATGATTTATTTATTCATTCATCCCTATGTTTGTCTATCTAATCATAAGATTAGATGTAGTAACTATGGCAAAGATTACAGTTGCCCTGGGATGCTCACTTCATCTGTCTCTCTATCAGTATGGGTGAAGTTATCCATTCTCATTTGTTGTTGACAAATCAGAAATCCTTGGCACATGAGAGAATTTATGCTTTGTTACAAAATTGTAGCATCTACAAAAGCTTTTTTTTGTTTATTGTTGTTCCTCATCACCTATTCTGGTCTCTCATACTTTTTCACTTTCTGGCACCCTTTTCTAGTACTTCCTTGGTGCCTAATTTAATAAACTTTTAGGTATCTGTGCTTAGGAGTGAAGTTTAATACCGTTACTGCTGTCATAGAGTCTAGAGAGAGATATGATATATATATACACACACAAGTATATATACACAAGTATAATTCAAAATGATGTGATGAACACATGAGAAGCATAAGCAAAGGGCTGTATGATGTATGAAGGAAAGGTATGATTTATTTGATCTGCATAAAATGGAACAATGTATAATTTATCATAAATATATTTAAAATGTTAAAAATAACTATTTTAAATTTATCTACAGGGTTCTTTACAAAATGTCATTACTGATGAGGTAACTCAGGGAAATGTTCCTGTAGGAGACCAAAAGACCTTCTTAACCTTTTTTGTATCAGAAACCTCTTGGCAATCTGATGAAACCTATGGATGCCTTCTCAGGATAATGGTTTTTTTTTTTTTTTTTTTTTTTTTTAATAGCTTTTTATTGACAGAACATATACATGGATAATTTTTATAACATTGTCCCCTTGCACTCACTTCTGTTCCTCCCCTTCACTCCCCTCCCCTAGATGGCAGGCAGTCTCATATATGTTAAACATGTTAAAACATATCAGTATAATGTTTTTAAATGTACAAGCTAAAATACATAGTGTCACAAAGGAAACCAATTATGTTGGGATACCATTTATCAAAAGAATTTTTAAAAAAAATACAAAGCCAAGTTCACAGGCTCTAGGTCAAGAACTCCTGAGTTAGAAGAACTTGTTAACTTACATGAATCTCTTAATTAGTAAAATTTGTGATTTAGATTTTAGATTAGATTTGGATGTGATTTTTGTTTTTTTTGCTTTTATCTTTAGCAGTGCAAGCCAATTCTGGGGCTGCCCCTATTCCTCCCACACCCCATTCACCACATTGTGGTCAGTTTGGCATCCTACTTTTGAAAGGCTGCCAATCTCTGCATAGTTGCCTCCTCCTGCCCTTTTTCTCCTCATTGGTAGACCCATAGGCCATCAATAATTATAGGAATGATGGAAACATCTTTCTTAGCTTATGTATTTCTGAGGGGGATACTGTGAATCTTTGTCAAGTCCTGTTGTTCCAATTCTACTTTTGGTCTAGAGAAATTCCAAGTATAAAAAATGAGAAGGATATTGTTACTGTTGGATGGTGAACTAACTGTGGAATGGTTCTTAGTTTAGGGAATTGTTAACGTTAATGTAAAACAGTTTCCATATGGAGATAACCAGCTAATTTTAAAATAATTACTTTGATACAATGAGAGATGATTTCATTGATTGGATAGCCTTCCCTTCAATCTATATTGTTGCAGACCAGAGCTTCCCTATGCCTTATCTCATCCATGCTAGTTATCCATGTTTCTCTATAATCTTTCCATAAAAGTTACTTTGCAATATGTGCTGCCTTATTGTTCTTTAAGTAATATTTCATAGTCCCAATTCTTTGCACAACGCCTGGCACATAGTAGATATTAATTTTTGTTAATTAATTAATTATTTGTTGACTGACTGTTGGGGATTAGAAAGTTGTCTCATTTGGCCTGAGTATAGAGTATGTACTGGGAAGTGATATGAATTAAGATCAGAAAGCTAAAATGGTATCAGATTATGAATAGGTTTGAATACCAAGGAGAGAACTTTGGACTTCTAACTAGACAAGAAGGAGCTATTGGAGATTTTTGAGTAAAGAAGTGATGGAATCAGTTCTGACCAAAAAAAAAAAAGGATTATTTTGAAAATAGTATAAAGGTTGGAGCTTCTCAGGGGCTATTGAAAAAGTCTGTCTGGGTGGTAATGAAGCTGTTCTTGACTACTGGTGGTGGCAGTAAGGAAGAGGGAATAGATATAAAGAGTTATTGGGAGCATCCCACACCCTATATGAAGATAAAGTCAAAGAGGGTTCATGATTTAGACATAAAGGGTAATACCATAAGTAAATTAGGTGAACAAAGGATAATTTACCTGTCAGATCTTTGGAAAAGGGAAGAATTTATGATCAAAGAAGAATT